>NC_041708.1:36494703-36794703 GCF_900700375.1 Denticeps clupeoides
TTCAGCTGAAAATATATAAATATATATTTCTTTTCGGTTTTTTTTTCTTTCTTCCTCTCATTAATTTTATGAAATTCATTTGAATTGAGCGTGGCATTTGCCACATTCATTATACTGTGATGGGTATCTCTGTATATAGTGCTGTAAACACACACACACACACACACACACACACACAAAAAGACCAAAAAAAAAAAAAAAAAAAAAAACAAGTCTTGTATATTTGAGGAAAAAAAAAGTTTGAAAAGATGCACTTGATGTAGTATTGTACGAATGTGTCCCAGTAGACAAGCATCCTGTGTTCATGAAATATTAGGTTTTTAGATCATAATTTATGTCTGCTTTGATCTCAGAGAGAATGTTTTATCGGTGAGTGTACATTTGCCTGAAATGAGAGCATAGAGCACCAAAAAGAAAATTTAATAAAAACTAGTGGGGCGAAAAAAAAAAAAGTGTACATTTCAGATTTTATTATGTATCTGAATTTCTGAATTTATAATTTTGGAATAATTTTAAGACAATTTAGATTTTTGACTTTTTTTTTGTGGGATGAAGTGCACGTGCTGGTTGGATGGGGTGGGGTGGGGTGTGGAGGGCATAAATGAAATTTCGTGACCAGTTCAGAGTGTACATATCAAACATTATTAAAGAGAGCGCTTTCAAATTCACTCTTACGTTTCTTCATATTAAAAAAAAAATATATAATAAATAAGAAAGAAGTTTGTCAACTTTCATCCACTTCATAGCAAAACGGCTCTTATTATAATAGTCACACGAATCTGAGAGGATTCGCATCCTGAGCGCGATGCGCGACGTTTGCGCGACTATTATCAAAATTGTCAGGTGTCATCACGAACAATTATTTATTTTATTAATTTTTCCTTATTAATTTATCCTCGGGAGTAATTAAGCACCTACTCTACCGCGGTCACCCCACAAGCCAATTTGCAATTACGCCGCTTGATGGAAGGGCGGAGGGGGGGGGGGGGGCTCTTCTGGCTTTTTAAACCACAAAAGTGCCATAAATTCATTTTATCAGCCTGTTAACAAAAAAAACCTCGAAAGCCCCCAAATTGGTCTTAACGTGTGTATCGCCAGAACTCCGCCGGGCCCCGAGTCCTTTTCTCATGAATGAAGTAACAACCTCGTTCGCCGGATTAATCTTCCTCCTCCTCCTCCTCCGCTGGATCTCGGGCGAGGAGCGTCGCCATTACCGCCATCAATGCGCTCCTTTCAGCCCCGTCGTTTCCCCCCCATTTGACCCGTCCATGGTGCTGAGGCAAATCGCGTGAAATTACCTCCAGGATTACACGTCCCCCCCCCCACCTTCCTCCTTGTTTTACGCCCGCTAATCCCGCCTCATACAAGCAGGATCAGGCCGGGTGGGGGGGCAGAGAGGTGCCCCCCCCCCGCATTGTCATACTTGAACTATTCAGAGTCCGGACGTTAAGATCATAAACACAGAAGGTCTGCGTGGAAGCAATTTTCTCTTGATCACCGCAACTCCCCGGTAGGTTCCCTCCCCCACGAAGTCCAGATCTAATTGTGGACTTTTTTAAATAAAAAAAAAAAATGGAATTTGAGAATTACTTTTCAAATTTAATTTGCTCCCCAATTGAACAATTATAACCCAAAGACCCGTATATATAAAAGATACATTTTTTGTAATTTTATCAAAATAAATAATAACGAATTTGCATTCAGATATTGTGCGATGTAAGCAGACTGAACGAAGATTGCGACAGATCCAGAGTAATCAAACCAAATCACTTTATATTAAACTAGAGATTTTCAGTGTAGGGCCTAACATCAATAATAATAATAATAACTAGCGACAAATGTTAGTCAACTGGTTCTCGGTGATCGTTTAATTCTAACATTAATAGCCGACCCTGTACACTGTTTGTGTGTAACGACTGTGAGGAAGAGATCGAATGATGAAGAAATAAAACGTAACAAGTCGTTTTACTGTAACGTGGACGGGGCCTGTCAGCTCTCGCAAACCCGTAAAGGAAACACAGATAAATAGACCAATATTAGAATATGAGCTCGCGCGTCAACAGGTCCGCACAAATGACTCGGAACGCGTGTGGCGTGACGTCACCACGCAGGCTTTGGGAGACGTCGTTTTTCATAATTGGATGCAAATTACAAATGTATTTCGCTGGAACGCGCGTCGCTCTACATACAACACACACACACGGCCCAGCTGCATTGTGGGATAACGCGCGCATGATGGAAATATTCCCGCCCAAATAAAGGACGCGTAAAATATCTTGTGAGGTTTCGTTTTTTTTTTTTTTTTTTTAGTTTTTTTTCCCCTTCTCCCCCCGCCGATCGGTCCGTGTTTGATTTGACTGCTGATTTCGGATTCTCCAACTCCGCGTAATCAAGCGCCGGTCCTTCGGGACTCGACTCCAGACACCCATCGCAGGAGGAGGAGAAAGGCGCGTAAGGGGCTTTGATGAGCCCCTCGCCTCCCTTTTGGTGTCGCGGAGGAGAAATCACGGTGAAAGGGCTGAATGGCGGCTCGCTGGCACTCCGTCCCCCTCTCGGCTCGCCTAATTCCCCCGTCTCTTTTACCCTCATCCAATTAGTTCAGTGTATTAAGCGGTTTATCATCTCATGGCTCGCCATTCAGGGGAACAAGGGGGGCACTTTGCAATGGGCCCGGTCCTCCTTTTGACGCCCTCGGGTACTTACATATTCCGCGACGCCATGAATAATGGGGAGAGAATGGCGCACTAATTCCCTCATCAAAGGCGAGCTTGTCCGGCGCTTTTGCGCGACGCCCCCCATGCCGGGTCCGAAAAGGCGGCCAATAAAGCTTAGCATCACAAAACCGAGCCGCTCTTATTAGCTCGGCGCTAAGCGAATGCAAAGCCGCGCCGCCTTTGAGTGGCGCGGCGAGGGAACCGCTTCGGCCGGGCCGGGCCCGTGGAATGTTCCACGGTGGAAAGGCCCACGCCACGCAGACCTGTACATACACATCGAACACTATCGCTACGTCGTGATGTAAATGTATGTGTGGTTTTTTTTTTTTTTTAAGGGTCAAAAGGTCAGCGCCATTACTGAAGCTTATAGGGGCAGTTGAGATTATGGCGATGCAATTATGCAAAGATCTCGTTTTTTCTCATTAGTCATATAATAGCGGACAATCGAATTATACTCATATTTCAACGAATAATGAAACCAAAAAGGGAGAACAGGGAATTGACTTTATTTAAATCAGTAAGAAACAATCATTTTCATAATAAAATATTGCTTAAAGTTCCTACAAACGTATAAAAATTCAGCATACAACACGAAAAAAAAAACCAACCAACCAACCAAAAAAAAAAAAAGATTCAATCAACGGGAATAAAAACGGTTGTTCGTTGCAGAGCACTCAAATGCAGCGGCCTCGGTCCCCTCTGATGGCACTCAGCCTTACATCTTCCATTTAACAATCCTCCGACACCAGCAGGAACTGGGGGAACTGGAACAAGTGGAGTCACAATAGCCCGAAAATGCCAAAATCAGAAGCCCGGTTCTGTTTCACTGGCTAATTGCCGTGCAGCAAGAAGGTGGGGGCAGTAATAAAGAGAGAAGTCGTTTAGGAGCCGAGATCCCATCAAGCCGCCGCTGCCCCTTCCCGCCAATTTGACTGCTATTTAGCCCTGATTGTTACCCCTCAGATTCTTGCGGGGTGGGTTAAAGTGTGCACGTCTGAGGGGTGGCCAGCTGAGAGAGTCTTTAGCCCGTCATTATGGCCATTTCACCATGGAATCACAAATGATTAAAGAGACGGATGAGTGTACATGGATGTTCTAAGGAGAACGCGGCTCGGCCTGACTGACCTCAAATGCTGTCCATGCCATCGCGAGGCAGACTGGTGATTCACAGAATAGCCAAACGCTTAATTCACAAAGCCGTGTGTGAACATCACAGGACGCCATGGCTGATATGACAAGCCATGGTTATTTTCCAAAGGTCTGGCAAAAATTCCACACACACACATAAATGAAAAGACATTAATTGAACGTGACATGGGCAACATCAGGTAGAGGATTAGATGATGATGATGGAGTAAAGGGCACCAAACATGACACTTGGAAAATAAAATGGTAATTTCCACCGCGGTAAATAACACCTTAACCAGGGGTTCACTTAAGTGCTGCAAAAGCCTGGAAGAGTTTGGCGAGGTTGACCTCGGAGTAGCCGCTGGAGGACAAGGTGGAGTCCACCACCTCCTTCAGCTTCTTGTAGACCTGCTGCTCCGCATTCCAGCATCTTTTAACCTTGCCTGTGGACAGAAGAGAGGATTGGAGTAAAACAGTGTCACTGCTGTGCCCAAATTTGATTGTCCCCCGTATGAAAATAAACTCGTCGTGACACCAAGTCCTAACATCTGAGGCAGAATCTGCGAGAGCTGCAGGATGGCGGACAATAGAGCTGGGCGCGCAATACCGGGGCATGTCGAAATTGGCCTTTAGAGGCCATCACGAATCGAACTGGAGTGGAAAACTACACGAATCAATAGCGAAGCAGTGATCCTGTGAGCATGAAGACCATGGGACAGGACGGGGGTGGCGGCGGAGGCTGGGGGCAGGATGAGCCTCATCGTCGGGTGGCCACTGGGCCGGGCAATTGGGTCGATATCCTGGTCACTTATCTCCTCGGGTGGGCCTTCAATAGCAATGTGAGGCTGATGGAGGCGCCATCGGTGGGCTAACGGGAATCAGACATAAAATCTCCTTTTAACTCGAGGGTCGCCTGTACCCGGAGAGGAACTCTCTGAAAGTGAATCTCCCGCCAGAACGTGACCGGGGTCTTCATGCGAAAGGCGCCGAATTCGGCAAGTTCTACACGCTTCACTTTAATCCTTCAATATGAACAACGTCCCGACTTGTCCGGCCAAGAACCGGACCCGGCGGCCGCCGCTGAGTTCCGGAACGGCGCACGGGGGAAAGATATGAGGCCGGCAGCGCCGACCGCTACCCAACACGGGAGCGGCAGCCATTATCCTCGCACGCTTTACATCAGCGAGGAGCTGGAAAACGAGCGGAAAAACACAGAACACTGCCACACGAAATCGAGACAGAGAGAGAGAGAGAGAGAGAAAGGGGGGGAGCAGACTATTTACCTGAGGAACGAAAGAAGAGGGAGAAGAAAGAAGATGATGCATGATCAAGCGAAAGCAATCATGTCATCATTTTTGAAAGGTGGGAGAAAATAATCTTTTTTTTTTTTTTTTTTCTTTCCTCCCCTCTCCCGTTCTCTCTCTCTCTCCTCCTCCTCCTCCTCTTCTCCCCCCGTTCCTCAATCACTGTGTAGGGAATGGATAAAAGAGCAACTTAAAAGCCACGGAGGTTGTCAGAGACCTCGCTTTCCTTTTCGGCCCGGCAGGGGTCGTATTTAAAATAAATAGCATTCCTTAAAGGGAGAGAGTAGTGAGAGGAAAGAGACTTGAATAAGAGGAAGAAAGAGAGAGACAAAGCAATAGAAAGGTATGGGGAAAAAAAAAAAAAAAAAAAAAGAGAGAAAGAGAAAGAAATTGAGGTAAGAGAGAGGACAGGAGACGGCGGACGGGCTTAGCAAGTCTGAGGAGAGAGTGTATCAGCTTCCATGCGCTCTAACTAGGTGTAAATACAATAACAAGCATGTAATTAAGTGAGCATGATGAAGTTAATGGAGATCATACATTCCATTTGGGCGGCTTATGAATATTCCATTAGCCGTTATCAGGCAGCTGGAATAGCTGTTAATTTAATCATCACTCCGAGCAGAGAAAAGTTCTTTGTGCGAGTGTAATTGCACAGAATGAATAATTGATTTGACAATCGTACCCGCGGATTTTCACCAGCTCTAGGCTGGCGGGGCGCGGGCGGGGGGGAGCGGGGAGGGGGGGGTCGAGCGTATTCTGCCCTGAAGAGGTGGCAGAGGAGATAGCCCGCAAATTGAGCATTATCAGAAGACGGATAAAGGACCATTTTTATTTTATCAATGCGGCAAAATTATATTACGGCGTGAGCGTAATCACACTGCCCACACTTAAAGAGACAGGGAGCGAGTGCGGCACACGGAGGGGGGAGTGAGTGGAAGACTGAGGTGGATGACTTATTTAAAAAAATAAAAAATAAAAAAAAGGAAAGAAAAGAATGAATTGCTCTTCATGAAAGAACGAAATCAGAGTTCAACATTATTTGGAAGTAATTGATATGGGATATCTAATTTTTCAAAAGGGAGAGAAAATGTTTTATTATGGAAAGACTCCTGCCGGGTGTGAAATTGCCTCCACATTTAACTCAGTAGCTGCAATCAGGCAGAGGACTGTGGTCTACATGTAGATCAGATCCCACAGCCTGCATCTAATCTCACTTTACACACACACACACACACACACAAAGTGTGTTTCCCTCAGTCCAACATGGTCACATAAAAATAAATAAATCTGTTGCAGAGCCCACTGAGACAGATAAAGGTTATGAAGATGTATCAATAACAGCAATGGCCTCTATGCAGGGAGCCGTTGAAATGACTAGCAGGAGTGGGGACCAATGACAGCTCCATCTTTCCAGTGGCTTGTCAGAGTCACAAGTGGAGGTTTTGAGAATCAAATGTAACATAATGACCGGAACGGACCCCGAGAAGGTTCCAGTGTCTCGGCTCGTGGAAGGGGGGGGGGGGGTTCTTACCCGGTTCTTTCACCGAGGAGGGGACGGGAGGCGAGTTTGTACATTTTTCCACGAGCTTTTTGCTCTCGGATCAAATCGAGAGAGGAAAACACTACAAATGCACAAAAACGTTGGGAAGCAATTTCACCGCTCGTCTGAAAACGCAGAAGCAATTGCAGCGCCCCCATTCGGCAGAGCTGCAAGGAACTCGGAGCAGCAGCCCATTTGACCTTAAGCCCGCCGGTGGTCAAGCTGAGTAATTTTAAACGCCCGTCTGGCCTTAACTCCGGAGACTGACCACAAACGGTCATTGTGCGTTCGGAGCCCCCACCCCCCCCCACATCGACCCGGCCCGGCCGCGCCCCACCAAACAACACAGGTGCCGGAGGATCTCCCCCCTCACCTCTGGACCCCGCGTCCAGCTGCCCACTCTCGCTCCATCTCCCAGCCGCCGCGCGGCCGCAGTTCGTTATCTAAAGCGCCACAATAACAGCGGCGCTGGCAGAATAGGAGGAGAAGATTGGTTTTTCTATTGTGCCGCCGGCCTGGCATAATGCCCACTTTAAAGCAATTCCTCGCTCCTCAGAGGCAGACGGAAAATCTGCCAGATACGACACTAAACGTCCCACGCGGTGGGGAGGGGGGAGGCGAAATTTGGTGGAATTATTTGGATATATGTGTGTGTGTGTTTTTTTGTTTTTTTTTGCATGGGCCTGTTGTGTAAGTCTGACCGTACGGTCATTCGCTCCACAACGTATCCTCCTCTCTTCTGTGTCGTCCAACTTCTTCAAGACGGGCGGTGTCTCGCACGGGCGCGGCGAGGCTGGAGAGCGAATGCGGGCTCACGACAAAAGTGCCAGGATGTAGCTGCGGAGGGCATCGAATGAAAGGGCAGCCGCCAGAGTTGGGGCAGAAGCTCCCGGTGTATAAATGCTATAAAATAAACACCAAAGCCTCGGCGAAGACCAGGTAAGGACCGTCTAGGACATCTGGCCCCTGCAATTTCCCACCTGAACAGCCCAGAGTCCCGTGGTCTGTAATACACTAATGTGTGGTATTACGGCGATGACGCAAGGAGGGGGGGGGGGAAGACAATCTAAAGCCTATACTTTACAGCTCTGTTTACGACGCCTGTTGGGGGGGGAAGATGTCCGCTAATCCCCAATAACGCGCAACAGTTATCCCGGGCTGAGAGCAGGCGGGCTGCGTTTTATCTGCCTGCCACAATGGACGATGGCGCTTCCCAATCATGCGACGACCTCGGCCTTTCTGCGGCGAGGCCTTGCGGATGAAAAGGAGCGTGAAAGGTAAGATTGCTCTTGGACTACACACACCTAAACACAGACGAAATGCTGCAAACTTAAACAAGGTGTCATGGCCATCATTTTTATATAAATATATATCAAAAAGTAATTTACTTTTAAAAAAAGAAAGTGAGAGGGAGAAAAATGAAAAAATAAAAAAAAAATAAGAGACTCAAAATAGTCAGAAACGGCACACAAGATTGGCAGCAATTACGAGCAGAATCAACAAAAGAAAAAGTGAAGAAATAAAAAAAAATAAAATAAAATGCCAAAGTGAAGCCAAGTCTATAATCATGTTAGCCCCCAGTCCTCATTCACCCCCCCACCCTCAGCTTCCCCCATACCCTGAGTGGTCATCTATTGATTACACATTATATTTATCTACGCCTTTCACGCCGGCTCCTGCCCCTCATTGGTCCAGGCAGAAAACACAAATAAATATATAAGTCCGTTCTCCAAGAGGTCCTTTTTAATCAAGTGACATCAATCAAAGGGAACTGTGGATAAGACGCTTGCTGACTCCGCCGGCACTGAGCGTGCTCAGACTGGATCCCCTCTGCCGGGCCGGGGAAATATATGCTCCATGTCCCATTATTTATGAAGGGCTATCCTTTTGCCTTCTCGCCAATTACTCGCCCTATCATTTTGCAAAATCTAAAAACTGTTTTCAATCAACACAGCGAACGCTATTACTGAGTGCCTGCCGGCCACGAGGAGCCTCTTTCTCACTCCCGCTCTCTACCTCAAACTGATTGGTGCCGCTTTGCATTCTGCACCAGTCAGTGATTGAATCCGCCGCCTGAATAGGGTTGTCGACCTCGAGGAGCTGAACATCTTAACCCAACCTTCCCCCCCCCCCACACACACACGCACACCACACACACCGCACCACACACACACACACACAGAGGGTTGTGAAAGTGAATGCAGGCATTTGTTTTGTGTACAAGTATCTGAGCACACATGTTGGTTTTTACTTTTGTTGATGGGTATTCTGCAGGGGTGAACGCTGATGTCACAGTGGTCCGTATAAGTCTCCGTGTGTGTATGTGTGTGGGTATACACTCTTGTGTAGGCCTTGTCGAGAAAAAGAGACTAGCCAGTAGCCTTACCCTTCTCATCATGCTGCAGGACCTTGTTGACAGCATAGTCCCAGTCAAAGATGAATCTGTAGAAGCTCAGTTGGTTATAAAGCGCCTTTTCT
Organism: Denticeps clupeoides; assembly: GCF_900700375.1. Taxonomy (NCBI): domain Eukaryota; kingdom Metazoa; phylum Chordata; class Actinopteri; order Clupeiformes; family Denticipitidae; genus Denticeps; species Denticeps clupeoides. Next base: position 36,503,868 of record NC_041708.1, read on the forward strand.
GAATACTGTAGAGGGGAAAAGAAAGAGGGAAAAAAAGCTGATTACAATAATCACTGTACCACATTAAACCCAACAACAGGAACCCCCCCACACAACGAGGCACGTAGGACCGCAATCAATGCAACTCCTGTTTAGTCATGTTTAGCAATTGTGAAAGCCGGACATTTGGTATTGAACCAAGACGCAATGGTGGCCACCAAATAATATGGCTGGTTGGCCAAGAACTCAAGAATTTGGCCAATATTGACTTACTCCATTACAGTAATTATCCTCATTTTTCTGGCAGTTAAGCTTGAATGGGAGCTGCTATGGAAGGTTGTTTGATTCAAGCCTCCGGGGAACATTCATAATACAAAAGCATTAACATGACAATCACATTTAGTCATTCAGCACCCAGAGAGCCTCTAGCAAGGAGTATCTGTAATTACACGGACTATTTTCACGATTTTAACTTATTCATCAGGTTCTAGAAATTGAGTGTTTCTAAGTAGATCCTGGTTTGAAGAAAAAAAAAGTGAGGGGAAAAAAGGAGGTCATAATGATGCACTGTTTTCTGGCAAGTTCATCTCACCATTCATGCCAAAGTTCTGAGTATGTTTCTAAACAAACATCTTAACATTACATTAAAATCTCAGATTTAGACAATGAAGCAAACAGAGTTGCACAACAAATCTTGAAAGTGAAAGTGATTGTCATTGTGAACCATAACCCTGAGTGAGCAGTGACAGGCGCCCGGGGAGCAGTGTGTGGGGACGGTACCTTGGTCATTCTTTCGAATACCGATCCGCTTGCTTACCCTCTCTAGGCCACCACCAATTGAATTGATCCTGCACACCCCAAATCTGACACTACAATTTTTGTGCCAAAAGGCCTGGCGGCCCATACCCATTCCCTCACTCAGACGAGCGGAAGAAAAAAGGAATAATTAGCCACAGCCATGCCGCTGTTTATCTTGCGTGTTAGTCTTTTCACTCAGGAGAATGAGGGCCCGGAAAGTAATGAGATTGCCGGCGATTCAATCAAGAAAAGCTGGAGAATCACCTGCGTTAATTACAGACGTGGAGACGGGTAGCGTTTGTCGCACGTTCGACTCCATTGCCGGCTGAGCCAAAACACCGGCGGCGCCGGCAGACCGAAGTTTGCCGTCATGTGACCTGCAAAATCGACTCGTTGGCGGAGAGCAGCCCCTCTGGGTCCACCTCCCTCCCCACCCCAGCACGGCTAGAGCAGGAAACAATTTGTTTGGTTTGTAAAATTTTCTTGCTGTAATTACTGCTAGCCATGTGCCACCACCGCCGCCTGCCAGAGGAGCTCAGGTCGAGCGAGCGAGCGAGAGAGAGAGAGAGTGGGGGGGATCAGCGCTGAAATTACCTCCTTCATAATAGTTTGTTTTGATAAGGCATTGTGTGTGGAGCTGATGAACAACAGTCGCTGTCAATTTGATTAGCTATTATACTTTTATGTTAATTGCCGTTATTGGGTCGCAGTCTCCCTGTGTCACCATAGAAGCCAGGCAATGCTGGCGCTGAAAGGGGGAGGGAGGGAGCATTTAGGGAGGGGTCTCTTGTGCAGACAGGCTTTTAATTGCCCTACACAGCTTCCGATGAGCCAGGCAGCTGTTGACCCATAATGCACTAGCTGGTCAACAACCGTGCCTGTCGATTCAGCAATGCGCCCATAATGGAGTCGCAGTAACCATTGCCAACGCAAGGCCGAACTGGCATGCTGTGCGCGCACATAGATACAGAGACACACACATGCTAAACAAAATGGTGCAATCGTAAAACAGTACAATGAATTTGTGTATCTATATGCACGTGATGCATTGAAATAACAATAATTTACGTTGAGACAGATTTTGTTATTGTGAAAGTAATATGGTTATAGATAATTTTTTGGAGCTGTGACAGACCAGCTATCAGCCAGAACATTAAAACTACTGTGCATCCCCCCCAAAAAAACAGAGAAACCAGAAAACACCACGTACTGCAACAACTCGTAGGGTAAAAGTAAGCTGCAAGTAAACAGCGCAGATACACCTGGTCCTCCATATCTAACGGAAAACTGGATCCATCAGACCTCCCCATGGCCCAGCTCTGAGGCTCACGTTGGGGCTTTCGGCCAAGGAAAAGTCGCTTGGTGTCGTTATAAACGAATATTGCGTGCATATAGGCTTCAAGAAAGAACAGCGTCCGCGCAGAGGCGTTTTAGCCTAAATTCAGGTGACCGATAACTAGAGATGTCAACAGTGCGGGGCCTGCACCTACGCTGCGGCTTACACTGACAAGTGTCAAATGGGTGGGACCAAAACATCGGCAGGCGTTATTCAATTTAGGCTCGTCGCCCTTCTCCCCATTTAGCATTCTGCCCCCTCCCCTTCACTCGGCTCAGCGCTTTTGTTCCTGCACTGACACCATTTCAATTTTCACCACAAATCTGCAGCATTTTCGGCTTGAGTGACTAAGGAGCAAACCAGCTGTGAAATTGCCTCTCTCCCGAGAGCAGCCCCCCCGCCACCTCCACCCAAACCAGACCCCCACCCCGCCAAGTCACACCTCCCTACGATAAAAGCAGCCAGGGAGCAAACCTGTGGAACCTAAATTCAGGGAGTGGGAGACGGGAAGGAATGGCTGGGGGGGGGACAGACAGACAGAAACGATGGACACGCCGATAACCCACAATACACAAGCGTAACGCGGGTTCATATTCAACAAATCTCAGTCCATTAAGACGGCTGCGGGTGGATGAGAAACAAAAGTGAGAACTGAATAAAAGCGAAAGAATGGACTCGGTTCCCCGTGCAAGCACGGCTGAGCTTTTTAAGAACTTGTAGGAGTATTTTCCTTCGCCACCGTGGCACATTTTCCTCGCTCCATTCAAAGTGATCTCTGCAGCTGCAGCATAAAAAAAAAAAAAAAAAGAAACCAAAACAGTTTTGATGAGGCTTAACACAAAACGCTCCAATTTGAGTTAATTTTAATGGGCTGAGCTGAAAAAGGAAGGCGATCGGCATCACAAGGTTTCATAATGAGTCAATATATGTAAATCTTTACAAGGCAAACACAGTGGGAAACAAAGACATTTAACTGAAGCGCCCATGGATGTCTCCACTTTTTTGTGCGCATAATTTCTCCCCATTGAAAGGTATAATTGCCTGCTATTTGAAGATATTCATGCTCAATTTTTGAAATTAATTTCAATTGGGGGGAAATGTAGAAATGTCAGCTCCCGTGAAAGGGATTTGATTTCAATTATCCTTGCTCAAAGGACTGTGATTTCCAAATACACTTAAGCAAAATTATGACAAGAATTTTTGTTCCCAGAAATTCAGTGTTTAAAGAGCGATTAGGCGATAAATGGACTGGCTTTGAATTGGAGTGAATGCGCCGGTCTCCATCTGAAAGGCACTCAATTATCCCTGATTGCTCCCGTTATAATGTATCAAATAGAGATACCTGCTATTGCTGTAATTTGTGTGAAAATTAACATGCTGCAATTTCCACTAGAGGGAAAAAAGGAAGCCCTAATGGGCGCCTGAATGTACATCAATAAAACGGAGAGAGAGAGAGAGAGAGGAGAGAGAGAGAGAGAGAGGGTGGGGGGGGTGTGCGGGCGAAAAGGGAGAGCGAGCGAGCAGTGGAGAGAAAGGGAGGGAGGGGGGACACAGCGGTAGAAAAAGGAAGGAGGGAGTGAGCGAGAGAGAGAGCGGAGAGAAAAAAGCGAGAGAGTGTGGAAAAAAAAAAAAAAATTTAATTTACTGAAAATATTACAAATTGCACCTGTATATAACTCCTCCAAATTACTGGCCAATCAGTCTAGGGTGCCCATTATGCTTCCATTTAATCTGGATACAATGGTGGTCGATGTCTCTGTGTCCGTGGAGACGAGGAGCGAGTCTCATCGCTGTCAGCGCAGCGCTAAAGCCCGGAGCGACAGAGGGAAGGGGAGAGGGGTGAGGAAGTTAATGTTTTATTCAGCCGGCAGTTTAAACTGCCATCTCAACAGGCAGAGAGGGGGACGCCTAAGTGGCTATGGTGACAAGAGAAATTGTCCTTTTGGGTTTCAACCTGTCGCCACAGAGCCATACGCCGAAATAAGCAGCCACGTGTGTGTGTCTCTCTCTCTCTCTCTATATATATATATATATATATATATACGCACACGTGTGTGGGGGTGAAAAAACTGGACATTGACAACAACGTGGAGGACGGAGGAAAAACAAGAAGGGTTGAAGTTTTTTCTGTGGTCAACCACTGCATGCATACCAGGTTACTTATGTGGTGGGCATGTGCATGGGACTGGGCTACGGGCGGGAACGCCACGTCCCTGAATCCGGCGAAGCCTCCGCCACTCCCCCGGGCCAGAGAGCCGATCATCCCCTGCCTCGGTGCCAAGGCCATGCCCGCGTCGGAGCCCAGTGCTGACAGCAGATTAATCACAGCGCTCATTACTGCGCCGTTACAGCGGGAACATGGGCCGAGGCACACGGGCCAGGGCGCCTCGTACACTGACAACAACCAAGTCTGCTGAAACCGAGAAAGATGAGGGGAGGGAAGGATGAGGGCTGAGCTGCTGGAGAGGAAAGGGGCTTTAGGCCTTTGTCTGGCTCCACAGCGCCATCACCTGGACAAATGTGTCAGAACAGGCAGGAAGCAGAAGGAAGTTTCACTGCAGTTTCTTCTCAGTAAATATGCATTTAGTTTGAGCTACACAAGCTCAGACACACACACACACACACACACACACAGACTGTACCTCAGCCCTCAGTGTTGATTTGGAGCAGGCAGGGCAAATAGGGCCAGTTCTCGAGAACAGGATGGGCAGGCGACGGGTCCGATTCCCACAGGCCCGGTCCTCACAGAGCAACCAACCCTGAATGAAGAGGAAACGAGAGACAGAGGAAATGCATTTGTGATTATAAATGCAATTTTGCTTTAAATTAATTTAATTTGAGGGGGTGTCTATGCGTGTGTGTATTGGGTGGGGGCAATGGACCGGCACAGGTGCAACGCTACCCCCTCCGCCACAGCCTCCGTCATTAGAGACAGGCAACAGGCTCAGTGTGTAATACTCCGCTAATGACAGGGGTCTCCCCCAGCCCGCAGCCCCACATTAACCTCCACACCCACAGCACCTGCCCTGAAGCAGCCTCACCGCACACTGCACACCCCGAGCTAATCCGGCGACCGACAGCTTTAAACTAATCCAGCCCGACACAAAAGGGCAAGCGAGAGGAGGAACCGCACCGGACGCAGACCGCACCGGACATCAGCAGAGAGGGCGAGACCCCAGACTGACATGCAGTCCATTAAAACCAAAATCTGATCTGATGCCATCTGATGTATTAGCCTAGTGTGACTATAAAATATATTTTGTATGAGCATTGATAACAGAAAAAAAGGACAACATATTATAATTATGGCATTGTGACGATAATAAATCACTGTATATCATCACGGTGAAAGTCAGAAAAATATTAGACACACAGAAGGAAAAAAATGGAGATAAATACAAAGTGGAAAACGTCCCTTGGCAGCGCGGACGCTTTAATTTGTGCTCATTTCCTCTGCTCTGATTAACTGTAGTGGGGCCCTTTTGACACCTATCTGTGCTGTGTTCTGTTCATGTTAAGGCCGGGGCCGAACCCTTATCTACCTGTCGCCGCAGACAAACACGCGACGCGTCAACGCCATTGTTCAGATGCGGCGCTTTATCAAGATCAACAGCTAGTTTTAATTTCCCAATTAATTCCACCTCGTGGTTAGTGGCGCGTGTCTATGCGTGCGAATGCGGGTAGGGGTAAGGGGCGGGGTGATCTGTATTTGGGGAATTAGCAGCGAGTCCCAGGGCTGAGGGTGTGTGTGTGAGGGTGAGTGTGTGTGAGGGTGAGTAATTGAATCCTGACATATGTACCCTGTTTGATTTTCATTTCGTGTGTTATCACCGCGGCATGTTTGCCCCCCCCCCCCGGGTCCCTTTGTTGCAGTGTGAGACCCAAGACTAAACCAACAGCACCGTTCCCATGGGCCAGGAGAGGGGGGGAGAAACAAAACAAAAAAAAAAAAAAAAAAAAAAAAGAAGACCGTGGTTCTGTAGCACAACCAAACTTACATTAAAGTAAGAAAAGAAAAAAAAAAACGTCACCCACAAGACCCCTTCTGCGCCAATTCTGATGCCCAATGACCCACGGCATTGCACCCTCATAACAAGAGACACACATACACACACCTTACACTACACACCCCTCCTCACTACACATCAACGGGGACACGTCCTCCACCACAACAAGATACCAACACACACACACACACACACACACACACACACACACACAGAAAAAAAAAAAAAAAAAAAAAGAGCTGATTTAAGAGGGGGAGCCCTCCAGTGCCGACTGTGTTATTGAGGAGGAATAGAAAAAAGGGAGGCATATAGTGAAAGAGTATGGAGGGAGGGGAGAAAAAGGGGGGAAAAAAAAGAACATCTAATTGAAAGACTAAAAGCGCGCTTTGGGAGAGAGGGAGAGAGAGGCAGGATAAAGGCTCATAATTGCATAATTATACCAGTCGATACCTGACACAGGGAATACAGCCACTTCTGGAGACGTCAAATGAATTCCACATAATTTAACCAAACACTGGGCCATGACTGGGCCCGCGGTTCAGCACAAACCGGCGGAAAAAACAGCCCTCTACCCTCCTCTCTCAGTCTTATCAACCGTTGTCCTCCTCTCGCATCCTTCCTTCACCCCCCCCCCTTTCCCGTCACCACTCCCTTGTTTATTGCTCTATCATCAGCTAATCCTCGCTCTGTCATCCTTCCTCACCAAAAACCCGAGCCCAGGGAGCGGGCGGGTGTCAGCGGAGTCGGTAATAAGAAGCATCATTAACCTCGGGGGTAAACGTGGGATGTTGCGTTTTTGTTTTGGGTTCCCCCCCCAATTTATTGCCTGAACTGTCACAACGCAGGAACGCGGCAGACTACAATCCTCCCTCGAAACGCACATACACGCAACAGAATCTAACCGAACTGCCGTGCCGGTGCCCCCAATCCGGCGGCCTCTCAGGCGCCTCCAGAGGGTGCGGCAGCACCGATTACGGGCAGACCGGTGGAGAAAAAGCCCCCCCAGACAACAGCTTTTCACCAGCTTTGTACTTCAGTAATCAACAGATGTACTTACAGGCCCGAGCCCCGGCGCCAGGGAGCGGCTGAATGGGCAGAAATGCGTCCACTTTGTACATCTTCGGCTTAATCAAGCCTTTTCTATTCAGCAATTTGACCTTTTGTTCAAAACAGGATTATCCACCCCCCCCCCCCTTATTTATTTATTTCCAATCCCCCCCCCCAGCACACAGCCCCAGCCAGTTACCAAGGGCGACCCGCGAAACAAACATAATTGCAATAATTTGTTAAACGCCATGGCAACCCACATTAGAATGGTGTATATACGAGGGGGGGGGGGTTCCACTCCACGTTCTCATCTCGCTGGAAGACACCGGGAGTCGGCAACGGATGACAGGCCGGAGGAGAGGCAAGGGGAAAGCGAGCTATTTGCTTTTGTCTCAAAACAACTGTTTTATTGATAACAGCGGGGTGGGGGGGTGTCAGTGGTGTAAAACACGGACGTGGTCGTAACTCCCGTGATTAACGCCACTGTGCCGCTCGACGGGGAGAGAGAAAAGGAGAAAAAAAAAAAAACCTCGACAAACACGGCGAACTTCCAATCTGTAACCATGCACGCCTCTCCCTCATCACAAGCGCCCAACAAACGGCACTATTTGAGCTCCCCCTCAGCTGAAAGGAATCCTTAATTACACAATATTACCCCTCTTCATTGCTCCCAGAGTGGGAGGGGGCTGTGTCCACTGCCGCTCATTCTTAGCAGAATTTGCGTGGGGTGGGGTGTGTGTGATTGTGTGTGTGTGTGTGTGTGTGTGTGTGTGTGTGTGATTGTGTGTTAGCCTTCACAGCCAGCAGCTGTTTCACACATTGTGACAAAGGGGCCGAGGGGCGCAGGACCAGTGAAGGAGGTGGCTACATTCAGAGGGCTAATTGATTTCTGCACAGCACTGTGGGAGAGTTACCCACCTAACAGCCCCCCCCCCCCCCTCCACAGTCAAAACTGTCACTAAATAAATTACTTAGTCGCTTGTCAACGCATACCAGACCACTAGCAGGACCACTGGTGTTCTAAAACCGGGTTCTGTAATCTGTGTTCTCTCCTACCCTGACCATGCTGCTAAAAACACTCATGTTGGCTATACAAAAACATAAGAATATCTGCAGTAACCCCCCCCCCCAAAAAAACTGAATATGACAGTTATAATAAAACATAAGCATTTATGAGCTTAGCGAATCGAATTAATTATTTAAAAATAAATGGTATTGAAGCCCCCTGCATTCACCCAGGCCTGTCAACTTGCCAGAGCCCATATTACTGTGACATTAATGGTGACTGAAGGCAGGGGGGGGAATTAAAGTCATTTGTGGCACAGTTGGGGGGCAGTTCTTTAGCGGAATACTTAAGCAAAAGGGCAGCATTTGAAATTCAATAAAAAGGCACAATAAACAAACAAAATTGTAGGCAAGGACGAAAGGAAAATCCTCACACACTAAAATCCCGGCGCACACGCGGCACGGGCGACTTTCACTTTTCTCCTCCCTGTGCTCTGAAAGACGAGCACCTGAGAGGTTTTAATGTGATAAGCCAGTAAGTGTTAAGTTAAGCCACAGTGCGGATGACCAAATTAAAATCCCATAGCTAAATCATTCGCTGGGCAGCGTCCCACCTGCTGCTGCTATTTAAGTGTGCGGCAAGCCTTCCGGCAACAGCGTTCAAAAGATTCAGTAGACGACCAAAAGGGACGATGGCCTGAATTTCAGGTTCTCTACCTCTTGGGGCTGACCGATCCAAACATGGATTATTTGACAGATACTGCAAATGCGATTAAAGTTGCAATTGTTTGCAAAGTCTCTTCAGAATTCACTATATATATATATATATATATATATATATATATATATATATATATATATATATGTGTGTGTGTGTGTGTGTGTGTGTGTGTGTGTGTGTGTGTGTGTGTGTGTATTTAAAACTGTAGCATAACTGTACATGAACTGTGCTATACTGCGCTCCAAGTTGCACACCACAAGTTGGTAGCAAGTGTCCTTCATCGTGTTTAAGTTGCCATGGCTTTAACTTGGGACACATGTGATTGGTGAGCGTGATTGTCTATCACACAGGAACATCTCCCCTCACCCGCAGGTGGGGCACATGTGCGCCTGCAGCCCAATGGGCAGAGCGTGGCTGCATGTACGCGCCGTTTGGTGCTATTGCAAACATGACAAACCGCGCCCTCACAGCACCGCCGCTGCGGCTGCTTCTCTTCTGCCTTCACCCCCAACGCCCCAGGTGGGGGTCACTAACACTCCGGCCTCTCTCTCACTGACCGTCTCCAGCCAACTCAGCATGTCTGCGCAGGAGTCTTGCCGCAGCAAGCCTGACTTTAACCAATGAAGAAGAGTCCGGGGTCACATTGTGTTTAAATACAATAAGTTGCTAGACCATCTCCACATCAGCTTAAGATCACTAGCAGGAGGTTCAACAAACACCTCAACTGGAACACAAAAAAACTGTCTGAAAGTTGAGTCATGGCAACTGGACTTTCAAACTTTCAGAGGTTCTACCTTAAAGACAGAAAGTCCAGTTGCCTTGACTCAACTTTCAGACAAATTCACCTGGATGGCTGAGAATCTTGACAGAAATACATACAACATAGCTAGGATTTGGTAATCTTAAAAAAAATCTGATGATATAATAGTCAATCAATATATATCACAATATAAAGTCAATCACTGTTTCACTTTTACTGATGATGTGTTATGGCTAATTTTGGTTAAAATTATTATTGATCTGTGTCACTTTTATTTTGTGACAAAGCATGACAAATCTATAATTTAGGCAATATGAAAAATATGAGAAAATAAAAACTGTGCCATTCTGCAGCCACAAAAGACATGCAAAGACATGCAAAGACTCTCTCTTTCATATATGTGTGTGTGTGTGTGTGTGTGTGTGTGTGTGAGAACACAGAAAAGTGGCAATATGGGGCAAGATGCCAGGACTGACAGTGCGTGGAAGGGGTACTTACGCTGTAATATCTCCTGATGTGCCGCCGAATGTCCAGCCGAAGCTTGTTGCTAATCTGAATGGCGTGGTCGACAGGGCGCCCCTTGCAGGGGACATGACAGCATTGCATCAGACTCGGCTCCACCTTCGCACCCTGCCGCACACGAAAAAAAGCAAAGTTACAACACTCACCGACACAAAAGGAACAAAATTAATGCATTTATCATACTGAACACGGAGGACAAGTCAGGCTTTTAAGGGCTGTTAGAACCAACCTATTAGACCAAATAACACATGAACACTTTTTTTTGTACTTTTTGTGCTGGTTTTGTTGAACAAACTACATTGTAATGGTGCCCCCTGTAGCAGTCTCTTCTGGAACCCTCCAACCTTGCCAGTTTCCTGGTGTAAGAGCCCAAAGGGTGCCACTCCATTAACCTTTCAGACACGTCCGTAGGTGACAGGAGAAGAAAACCTTCCATGCTGGCTGGCTGATTTGCAGGTTTTTGGCCGTACACGCTGTGGGTGAAAAGCCTTAGGCAGCCTCTCTGAGAGCGAGGGGGCACCAGCGGTTGCAGAACAGTACAACAAAGTGGCCGATACCCCTGCACTCCTGGCACCATGTGAAAAATGTCCTGGAGCTGCCAAAACGCAGCCATTATGTTCAAATAAGACAAACTAGAGAGGGGAAAGGGTGTTAATGAACTGACATACCCAGTCGTGTGAACGCCTGGCAGAATTGTATCTGGAGTAAATGCCAGGCCCAATAAGGAAAATATTGGTTAGACTCTTTAACGCCTTGTATTAAAACATACTTATAATTATAACTAGTGCAAAGCAGCGTTAACACATTCAGTTAAGTGGCATGCACTCAAGTCACACTTGGACTAAAGGCGACATGGCGCTTCAAGACTGTTCATAGTAATGTCTTAATAGGCACTGCACAAAAATTGCCGATAAGCTGAATTGCTATAAACATTTATACTTTTTTGTGCAAAAACTCCAGCCACTCAGAGATTGTTGGTCACATGTAGTGAAATAGAGGGGGGAGGGTCCTCTACTCCTACTTTTTAGATTAACCAGAGTGTTTGCATTCCTGTTGTCCTCCCTTTGATAAGGAGTTTCTCTCCAACGCTGGACTGAGCACGTTCAAGGTTTCGCTTTAGGTCCTTAACATTTACCCACAAATGCGTATCTTCACTGAGAAACATGCTTATCGCCACACAAAGTAATCTATGTGCCTTCAAAGTCGGTGCGTTCTAATTAGTGAAATAAAAGGCAACAAACACAAATGCATGCAGGCGGCACTTCATTCTGTCAGAGAGGACTGTGAAAGGGAAGCTCTTTTGAAGTCTGAGAGGCTGTGACGACTCCAAATCTAAAGGAGGACAGGCCTTAGGGTAACCCAGTCATCTGGGTGGGGGAATGCATGTCAGGTTTTTATGAGTTCCTCCGAGACAAGAGAAAGCTGCACATGGAGCTCTTAATTAGAGAGTGATAATTTCTCTCCACCTCCTCTCGCCATCTCTCCAGGCTGACCTCGGCCTGCCGTGGGACTGATGTGCCGGGGGTGGGTGGGTGGGTATGTGGGTTGGAGATACAGGAATAAACGATATAATGGCATGCCAACCCAAACCAACTCCCTCTGTCTGCCCTCCTCACAGGTCTAAAAATAAAGAGGCTGAAGCCACGTCGTCACAATCAAGGCTGCCGACGCCAGGAACCACAACGTTGACGCTTGCACTACGGGAGTCATCTCTTTGGTCTGCATGTTTAGGCTATACTTTTTCTAATTTCTTTTAGTCTAACATCATAGAGTACTTTTGTACAGTTATTTTGTAATGTTCCGGCAAACTACACTTTTTTTTTTTTATAATGAAGAGTACGCAATATAAAAGACACTTGCCCTACCCCTATAGGTTTGAATCAAGCACTCACACGACAGAATGACAGAGAGCGTGCATTTGTGTGGATCACTTCATGTGTTTCCGATTCCACAGACAAATGGCATTCTGATTGGTTTGCTTCACAAAATAAGCCAATCAGATTTAAGTGTGGGAGGGCATTTATTTAACTCAAGGAGGTTATGATTACCTCAAAAACCGCTAAGTGTTATCAGTGGAGCATCATGAGCCTGAGAATTCATTTAACAATTTGAATTTGAGCAAGCTGAATAAAATTATTTCATTTTGTTGGTTATTGGCATTGTAAATTATATGCTAAAACTATATAGAGTAAAATTGTAGAAGCAAAATATTCAGAAACATTTTTTGTGTTTTTGTGTTCCAGTGTTTGGAATTCAAAGGCTGATTAAATTTCGTAATCTGATTGAAATTGGATACAGTTGGATGCTGATGATAAAGTTGGATTAATCAGTAATACTGGAATTGTTTATTTGTTTTCTTTTTACTATATTGTACCTTTGTAATTGTGATAGAGCAAGTGGAACACCACTTTTTTATTAAAGCAAAACAGGGTAACCTATGTTTGTGAAGTTGTACTTCATAGCACATTTTTTATTCATATTATGTTCATCATAAATGTTCAGAAAGGTTGATTAAAATCACAGAAAGGTTGATTAAATTGGCTTAGTTCTGGAGCCAATAAGCCACTTGGTTAAGCTTTGATCTAATGAAAAGTTTGAATAAAACCATTTTTGGTGAGGAATAACAGCAAATTGCTCATTTTTAAGAGGCCTTTCATATTGCATAACATACTATTGATGTAGTTGTTTTAAAACAGTATGATCTATCAAAGTAACAGAGTACTCGAATACAAAAATACTCGATAGTTGCAGCCCTACATCAATGTAGATGTAAATGAAGACCCAAAAAAAAAAAAAAAAAAAAAAAAAAAAAAAACTTACTGCTGGATCTGATAGATGTTTTGTTGTCTCTCTGTTTTGTATAGGGATACATAGCTGCAGACTGGCCTGTTTAACCACCAACAGCTCTAAAATGGATATGTAGAGCACATTGAAGGAGCAGTGGTTTGCCTAGCGGTTAAGGAAGCAGACCCGTAATCAGATGGTTGGCCGGTTCAAATCCCGATCCGCAAAGGTGCCACTGATGTGCCACTGAGCAAAGTACAGTCCCCACACACTGCTCCCCAGGTGCCTGTCACGGTTGCCCACTGCTCACCAAGGTGATTGGATAAAAGCAGAGGACACATTTCATTGTGTGCACAGTATGCTGTGCTGCAGGGTAACACAATGACAACCTCTTAACTTTCACTTGCATGTGAGCATTAGAAATGAACCCCTGGAAGGTGGCATTTTGGTCTGGTCGCTCATATTTTACATAATGTAAACCCGTACGGGAGCTTGTCCAGGATTTCTAGTCTTGTCTTGGATCCATGTGCGATTCTTTTCCATTTTTGAGAATGTTGCAAAGCCTTTTTGTGGGTAAGGCCCAAGAACCATTTGTGGCGTTTCCAGGCTCTGCGAGGAAAAGTTATAACTGCATACAGGAAGCTGTTTTGAAGAGTTATGAAGTTGTTCCTGAAGCGTAGAGATAATGGGTTAAGTCACTGGAAGAAGAGACAAGCAAACATATACTGAGGTATAAGTTTACACATATAATTGTTTTGGACAATTCAAAAACACTCCCAGAATGAATCGGTGTTTATTATAATGAGAATAGAGTATAAAACAGCAGCAGAGGCCACCATCATGGCTGATGAATTTGTGCAAGTGCATCGAAGTCAGGCTCAAGAACCACGTAGTGGGAGTTGTACGGGGACTTCTGGGGTTTCGCATTCAAACCCTCCCCCAAACCGGGATCGGGTGCGCAGGGGTAGGGGGTGTGTGAATGTTTGCCATTATTGTTTAGACCCGAGATGCTGGAAAAATAGTGTCCAGTCTTAAAAGCAAAGAGCAGTCATAGTTAACCTGGTTCTATTGCGTTAGTTATGCAAATGAGCAAACACCAAAGAAGGGAATATGTCTGATCCTTTGGGTGCTGGGTCTAAGTTGGATCTTTTGCAACCTCCAGAGAATTAATTGCCTTTTATTATTGACTGGTTTGTGTCTCTTGTAGGGAGGCAATGAGAATTTGCCTGTTAAGGTCCTCAGGGACACGGGTGCGTCTGAATCCTTTGTCTTGAAGTCTGATTCTTACTGTTCCTCTGCACCTGATGGTGTTGCAGTCTGACCTACTCCAAGGCGAGGCCTGATGCCAACATATCCGATGTGTATACTGCATGTGCCGTAAATGTGCAGGCGTGGTGGGGGACAGTACTCATGCCTTTAAACCTGTCAGTTTACCTTCTTTGCCTGTTTCTCTTTGTTTGGATGAAGTGATTGCAGCTCAAAAGGAGGATGATGGTTTAAAGAAGATGTTTGTTGGTGTTTTGTCCATGGGGGAAATGCATAGTGCGACCAGGGGGTATTTCATTCATGAGGGACTTTTCGACTGCAAATGGGTGTCACAGGACCATGGGGTCCTATTTACCAAATTGTAGTGCCAAAGAGATTTAGAGATGTGGTACTCAAAACGACAAATGGGGAGTTGGCAGGGCATTTAGGGGTTACGAAAAGATATACCAGGCTTTTGAAGTAATTCTACTGGCCTTGCATGAAGAAGGATGTGGGGTACTTCATAAAGACCTGTCAGACATGCCAACTTGCTGGTAAGCCTAAACAGGCCATCAAGCCTGCACCTCTAACCAAATATTATTATTAGGCCCCCTTTACACAGATTTCATAACTTCCACTGGACTGTATTCTTCTGGGCTTCAAATTGCCCAAGCCATATTTCAGCTCTTAATAAAGCACATTTTTTGTATCTCTCTTAGTAGCCTAGTGGGTAACACACTCGACTATGAAACAGAAGACCCGGGTTCGAATCCCGCTTACTACCATTGTCCCTGAGCAAGACACTTAACCCTAAATTGCTCAAGGGAGACTGTCCCTGTAACTACTGATTGTAAGTCGCTCTGGATAAGGGCGTCTGATAAATGCTGTAAATGTAAGATTGTTTTTACCTATTGGAAATAGGAAAATGGAAATAGCCATAAAAACAAAATACATATATAAAACACACACACACACACACACACACACACACACACACACACACAGAGAGAGAGAGTACAGTCATGGCCAAATATTTTGAGAATGTTTACTACTTCAGTGTTTTTAGATCTTTGTGTGAGTTGTTTGTGGTGTATTGAAGCATAGGATTAAAGTTCTCTATTGGATTAAGGTCCAGGGAGTTTCCTGGCCATGAACAAGAAATTTTAATGTTTTTTTTCCCCATTGTTCTTCACCAAACTGTTCTTGGATGGTTGGGAGAAGTTGCGGTTGGAGGATGTTTTGGTATCATTCTTTAGGCTGTGTTCTTAGGGAAAATTGGGAGTAAGTGCTTCTCATCCACTCCCTTGGATGAGAAGCAGCCCCACACATGAATGGTATGAGGATGCTTTACTGTTGGCACAAGACAGGACTGATGGTGGCACTCACCTTTTCTTCTCCGAACAATCATTTTACCAGATGCCCCAAACAATCGGAAAGGGGCTTCATCAGAGAAAATTTTTCCAAATATCAGAATGTTCTTGAAGTGGTTAGAAAATGGTCCTGGCGCTTGCTAGACTTTCTTGGGCACCCTGAAGCCTTCTTCACAACACTTGAAACAAGTTTTTTGTGCAATCTTAGTAGCAGCAATATCCTTGCCTGTGAAGCCCTTTTTATGCAACGCAGCAATGACTGCTCGTGTTTCCTTGCAGGTAACCATGGTTAACAGAGGAAGACCAAAGATTTCAAGCATCACCCTCCTTTTAAAGCATCCAGTCTGCTATTCTAACTCAATCAGCACAACAGAATGAAACAGGCTTGTGCTTGTCAACAGTCTCATTTGTGTTAACAAGGGTCCTTTTGTGACAGAGATGAAATGTAGTGGAAATGTTTTTTGGGGGATTAAGTTAATTTTCATAAAAGAGGGATTTTGCAATTAATCTGATCACTCTTCATAACATTCTGGAGTATATGCAAATTGCCATAATAAAAACAGAAGCAGCAAACATTGTCACTCTCAAAACGAAACACTCTTAAAACCATGGCCGTACATAGAACCATCCATGTTAATGTGATACTCACTGCTCCTTCAAAAACATTATCGTATATGTTGTCAGTGCTGCAGTCTGGGCAGGTGAAGGTGAACCTCTCGCAGTCACGGTAGCGTTCCTCATCTGTGAGCTGTGCTGGTGCCCCCAATAGGCCATCCCCTTCCTCCTCCCGGTGCTGCTGCTGCTGGGCCCGGAAATGACTGGGGTCCAGTCCTAAAACAGGCCAAGCAAAATAATCTACACACAAAATCTCAGGACAGAAGACTGGGTCACAGTGACTCAACATGGCTTACAGTCATTTGATTGGAGTTGTTAAGTCACAGTGAGCAGAACCGCACAAGACAAGACACACAGGTAATGTGCATGGTTCAACAAGACAGTTCCTCGGATATGATAGATATGTCTAAAAAGACACTTTGAAAGGATAGTAGTGATGACAAGTGAAAAAATTATTGTAAAAAGAAACAAATAAAACCACTATCATATTTTACCAGGCAGCTGAGATCATCAAATCATTAAGCAGCAGCAGCTGAATAAGCACTTAATCTTCCCAGGTGATAGCGAATACTATTAGAGCTCAGAAAACCCCCGACATCGCCCTGAGTAATTTGGCTAAGTGAATAAGTGAGTAAATAAAAGTGTTGACTGCAAGGCTACAGGGATTAACCACAGATTAATACACCCAACCGCTGCTGCCACCTACAGACATATATGTGCTATTTCTGCTTCCTGAGTCATGCAATTTTGCATTGCTGCACTCTATCTGGACCAGTCATTTCTTTTTAAAAAATCTAATAAATAAATTAATTTAATATAGAAATGGTCACATTGTTTAAATGTAGACACTCACCAAGCCAGGAAGCAATGAGTACGCCATCAATGCCATCAATTGGGTCACAGATCCTGGCCACCACAGGGTGCACCTGTTGGGAGAGGTAGTACTGCGTGTCCAAGCTGAGGCCCTCCTGCTTCTGCAGTTGCTCCATAGCGTAGGCCCGCTGACTCGCAGCCAGAGTAGAGCCATCCTGAGGAGAACAAGGGCAGGAAGAGGTAAAGTGAAGTGATTGTCATTGTGATACACTGCCACAAAAGGTGCCCGGGGAGCAGTGTCTGGGGATAGTAATTTGCACCACCACTGCCTACACAAATATTAGACATGGAGACTTTGAATAAGGTTATTACAACCTATCACATGGGAAAAATAACATCTGACCATAACATCCAATTATGAGACAATCAGCGAATCCCAAACCGCCAAGGTTCTACTGAGCAATATAGTGTCCCCGCAAACTGCTCCCCAGTGCCTTTTGTGGCTGCCCACATTACACTACGGTGATGGGTTAAATGCAGAGGACACATTTTGTTGTGTGCACCATGTGCTGTGCACCATAATGACAATCGCTTCACTTTTACATTCAAGATCTTCAAAAGACAACGGGTTTATTGTCTTAGAAGCCTACCTATTCACCTAGAAGCTTACATTCATTAACCTTAAACTAGCAGACCCTGAAACAATATCAGTATGGTCACTTTGAGAAATGCACCTGACAGATGACATAGGACACCGTGTCCCCAGCTTTGACTTTCTTCCCTCCCTGGGTGTTGATCCACAGTGCCACGTGGACATGAGGAAGACTCTTTTTATCAGGATAGTCCTGTGGGTCCTTGGTCAAAGACTGCAAATCACAAATATACACAAAAATAAATGAGACTCACAAATTAAACTGAACACACGTGCGTACCAACTTGTATGACACTGTAACCTGGCTTCACCTTGTGAATCTCAAACATGTTGAGTGGCACTGCGCCACTGGCCACTTTTTCGCCCACCTCAATCAGGTGCCTCTGGATATTCTCCACTATGGTGTCACGATTCTGGTCCGATAGAATCTGACCAATCACATAACTGTGAAAAAAATGATAATTATATGACTCAATCCTAAAGTCAAGTGGAAGGTCAAGTTAACGTTTATATATATTTATATGTTAACATATAAACAAATATAATATAAAAAAATAGCCTGGGAGCTAAACACATACATACACTTAAAATCAGCAGAAACAATATACTACTGTGTTGCAATTATTAAGAGCAATTACACTGTAGATATTGCATAACCCAGCACTTAAACCTGTCCCCAAGAACTTCAAACCCTGTGCAGATTTTCAAATTGACAAAATAATCCCTGGATTAGTGCATAAGTGATGGCAACAATCATTATATAAATATTCATATCATTAAACTTTATTATTTGATTTCCATAAGGTCTACTATTTGTCAAGTTAAATAACCAAATGTCCAGAATATTGTGATTTTCAAGTGATTTCCCGCACTGGTGGGAGTACTATTCAATGAAACCATTCCATGATAAAATTCCATGTTGATTATGAATGATACTGAACTGTCCTGAACCCCTTATGAGAATTAATCAGTCTACTGACTTGCCGCACTCCTTGGCGAGGTCACACCAGTCCCTGCGGACAATGTCCAGACCTTTGAGCTCCTGTTTGGTGGAGTAGCGGCCATCCCCTTGAGGTTCAACCATCAGAGCTGCATACTTCTTTTTTTTCAACAGTAGCAGAGACTTGAAGACCCCGTCAATGTCAATTTCCAGCAGTTTATACAGCTTATTCACCTCACTCTTAACCTAGACAGACAAGGCATATGTAGTCCTTTACGGTACAGATAGATGCAAGGACTGCAGGGTTATTTTGAAATAGTTCATGATGCTGGAAAATGAAAGCAACGGACACAGTACCACGTGACATGTTTAATAAACTGTTTAATATCTCTGGTATCTTCGGTATCAGCCTGGCATAATAATAAATATCAATCTAATTGTTTTTTTGCCACATCACCCAGTCCTACCAGTGATATTGCGCAAAATAAAAAAAATAAAAAAAAGAAAATGAAACGGACCAGAGCCTGATGTGTAAATTGCCATATATCCTAAGATTTGCCATTTGGACTCAGGTTGACCTGTTAGTTATATGACACATCCAACAAATGAGACTGATGTTGAGGAACCTAGTACAGGCCCAACTGAAGTGCCCAACAATACATGTGTGGCTAGTTGTACTGTGTGGAATATATGTGGGGTAGCCAGTAGTACGCGGCCTTCTGACAATGCTTCATTGCCACAGTGTAACAAATAATAACACTGAACATTACATTCACAGGACAAAAGGTGCAAACAGGTAGCACAGTAAGTGCAGTGCAGAGTGACATGCGGTGTCAACAGATAACTAGAGAATAAAAGTCAGACTGAATGGTATTGTGGTCTGAATGTAAGCATGCGACAGACGACAACCCAATTCAAACTGTAAAAAAATATATATATATTTTTTCTCTTGGTGCAATTATAAAAATGACCTTGTTTCCCAATTTGAAGACCTCATCCAGATTGGTGCTGTTGGTGTTGATCATGATCGAGTCTGTGTCGCCATAAATGACATCAAGGTTCATCTAGGACATCAGACCAGGAAGGAGTTCAGAGTTCAGTACACAAAAACAAAATGTATTAAAAAATTCCACACAACCTCTGGTCAAATGTAAGATGCAGTGACTCACTCTCTGCACCATGTCTTTTGTATGCATCAGGATCTAAAAGTAGGAGAGGAGAAAGAGAGAGAGAGAAACAAAAAACACTTTATATTTGGCGAAAAAACAGCAACAGCTTGTGTACAGTCTCAAAACACACGCAATTTCAAAAGCATTGTGCAAATCTCTGTAGGTACACACCTGCCAACCAGCAGAGGCAGCAGCAGCATATTCACACACACACACACACACACACACACACACACACACACACACACACACACACACACAGCTAAAAACATACAGACATGCTCACTTGCACGCAAGTACACATACACACACAAAGAATTTAATTAGCAAATCTATTCAGTAATTCAACACTTAGCAATGGGGGAATGAAAAAGCCTCAGTGATTTGCTTTTAAATGGAGGATAATTGGCTAAGAGGGCTATTAACTGCACTGAAATGGGGCTCCAAACCCACACACCAGCCGAGCCATAATAATGCCTAATGGCCTTAATCACGAGTGGCCTGGGTGATGGCCGAACGCAGCAGTGAGAAAAGGAGGGTGAGTGGGGGGAGAGAGAGAGAGAGAGAGAGAAACAGAGGGCTGTCCAGCTGCAGAGAGGAACCCACGTCAGCCACAGCTGCCAGATCGAGTCGGAGCGAGCGAGGGAGGGAGGGAGGGAGGAAGAGGGCGACGGGAAGCGTGTGAAGACAGATGGCGGTGGTTTCAGAGCAGTTTGAGGGGGTAAATGTTGACTCAGGGCGGTTACTGTTCTGCGAGTGCCAGGCCCGGCCCAGTGGGGGTGACCTCTGTGGCAGAGGGATCCGGACAGGTGTGGGAGGGAGGGGAGGGATAAGGACTCTAATCTGAGGCCTGGAAGAGACGTGGCCACGGTGGAGCCTGTCAACAGCAATAGAGCAAGACTGCGGGCAAACACACACACACAGGCCGGACCCCTGCACCCCTCAGGACAAGGACACAGCTATTTCCGAGACTGGGGGCTACACTCCTTGAAACTGGAGCAGGACTTAAGCATGCTTTATGAGGTGGCAAATTCCGGCGAGGGGGGAAACGCAGAGCCATGTTTGAGTAATTACAGAACAGCCCTTTGCATTAGTGAATACAGCCAAGGTCACCCAAAACACACAGAGCACACATCAGCACTGACAGATCTAATTACAGTAGAGCAGGCACAAGCTTAGTCAGTAGGTCTGGCCTCCGTACTTACATCAAAGCGTAACCAATATGCTACATAAAACTCTGACTGTAGTGATCCTTAAAGGCCATCTGACCAAAGGTGGAAGTGGAAAAATCCCCCCACTGTATCGACTGGGTCCTGTGCAACTGCTGCTGAGGTGCAGTTGTGTTGTATCGTGGAGTCGAAGCCATGCACCACATTGCATATGAAAGAGGACCAATTGTCAGACATTGTAAGGTTGCACGATGATACATATAAATAGTGAGCAAGCTTATAGAAGTGACAGTGGTGGCCTAGAGGTTAAGGAAGTGGCCCCGCAATCAGAAGGTCGCCGGTTCGAATCCCGAGCCGCCAAGGTGCCACTGAGGTTCCACCGAGCAAAGCACCGTCCCCACACACACCTGTCATGGCTGCCCACTGCACACTAAGGGTGATGGTTAAAAGCAGAGGACAGATTTCGTTGTGTCACCATGTGCTGTGCTGCAGTGTTTCACAATGACAATCACTTCACTTTAAATTGTGTAATTGTAATAGTTTTACAGAATGATGCACAAATAGGCAATCTGCTGTAAGTACAATGAGTTGACAAGTTGAATTGAAACTAGGGCTGGACGATAGTACCATCCAGATAATGATCACAAAATAGCTTTACATTGATTAAAAAAAATAGATATCGTCAATAGCACTCATTCTATCCACCTCTGATCACACAAGAAGCCAATAATCATGAAAACCAATCCAATCACTTATTTGGAAAAGTTACTGCTCACGTCACTTACGTTGACTGACAGAGCAATCTTCCTCAATTCAATTTACACAAATACAAAAAGCCATGTGCTAGCCAGTGGGAAAGAATGTGATTTTTCCTTTGCTTTGTATTTTTTATTAAAGAAAACATCTATGACATAATTAAAAAAAAAACAAAAAAAAAAACAATTGTGCCTTCTTGGCCAATAGATCTCATGGTTGTTCAAAAGTTGTATCCAAATTATACAATCCTCTCTTGACTAACAAGGCAGAGTCTTATATTATAAACTGTGGGAATCAACTCTTTCTAATGTCTGGAGTTTTGTTGGAAAATTGAATTTTTTTTTTCTTTTTAAAACACCATTGCCAGAGGCAAATTTTCATAGGATGTCGGAGGAATTGAAGTGAATGTGAACCATTACTGTTTATTGGTGCTCTTGATCCCAGTCTCGATGTCCTATACTTGGGGAATTTACCCAATGATGTAATTACTGTGCAGGACATGTTTAAAATAATTTAGACTGCAAGTAAAAAATGCTATAACTAGAAAGTGTCTCCGGCCCAGCCTCACAAGACTGTTCGAGTACCATTTATGAAATCTTCGTAATTGAGTGAATGAAATTACGTTTAAGATGGCAGAAAGCAAGCTTTTGTAAATTCTGGGAAAGGAGGATTATTTTTGACCCCAATTTATTTTAGACAGTGACACGTAATACGAATCGGAAATGTTTACACTTGATTAAGAACTATCTCCCTTAATTTTTGGTTATAAAAATATGAAATAGATTGTGATTGACGGTAAGACTTATAACAAGTGATGAATTATATGTTTTGCCTATTTGCGTAAAAGTGAATTTAGAAAAAAAAAAGAAAAGAAAAGAAAGAAGCGGCGGATGAATAGAAAAATTGCAGGGAAAGCCATCGGGTAGAGCCATTGGAGTTGCCGTGGCGATGGTAAGGAGAGTCGTCGCCGGCAGGGGAGTAAATTAGCGGGGCGACGCTTACACAAAGTCTGTCACGTTAGCGCTCGACCTTGAGCAGGTGCAAGCTCATTACCCAGACAGCCATAAAGTCGAGTCACTTAGCACCGCCACTGAACGGCAAATTAGGCAGATCACTTTGCCCCGGCGTTAACACGGCAAACAGCTCTGAGCCTCCAGAGAGGGAACGCGCCACCGGGGGTGGGAGGGACAGTCGGCGGGAAAGACCAGCGCCATGGTGACGAGTTCACTCGTGTGTGTATGGCTTTCTGCCGCTTGTGAGAGACGGGGCGAGGCCCGGTGGAGGACAAGTCGATCGAACCGGAGCTCAGGAATGCAGGAACTCGTCTTTAAAACGCATACCAAGCACACATATCGCGGTCTGTATAAACATCGAGCTACAGGGGGCTCTCGCACCCCTCACCAGCTGCACCGACCAGACAAAAACCCAATCACTTCTCCAGGCCGGCGTCCAATAACCCAACTGCCCATGCACCATGCTCACAACCACCTAAAATGGAGATGCGTCATACAAGACCTGTTCGACGAAAAGCCACGTACTGGCAAGTGAGAGGAAAAAGTGTCGAGTAATCGACTAATTTCCAAGACGCTGTGAACAGTGCCCAGCGCTGAACATTTCAAGACATGCTTCTAAATCTAATATAGGTAGGACATTTGGCAATGTCACCAATGTCACCAACTAAACTAAAAATAAACCAAAAAAATTTTTTTACATTGAATCATAATTCTGGGTCTACAAAACAGGAACATTCAAACATGGAGTCAGTAGATGGATTAGGGGCAACTTGATGTGTTTTATCATAAGCCATCTGTGTCCAAAAGCATTTGGAAATAAATGGATAAATACCCTCATTATAATCATCTTAAAATGTGCAATAGAGGCCGATGTCTCTGGAATCTAGCGTGTGTGTGTGTGTGTGTGTGCGACTGAGAGAGCACCCATATCCCACGTTAGGGAACAGTTTAGCTGACAGACGAAGTGTGTAATTAATAAGGCCAGTGAATTAGAGGCTGTGTAGAGCAAATCAGACTGGCGGGGTCAGGGAGGAACACTACTGCGCCACCCTACCCCACCCTCCCCACACAGGGACGGGGGCGCCAGCGCACAGCCCGAAATGACAGGGGTCAGGGGGAGCCTCGCATGGACCCTGCTATCAGAAGCGAAACAGGCGAGAAACACACACAGCCACCGCCAGGACACTCAGTGCACTAGACCGAATTTGTGAAGGGTGACTGCATCGTCCCACCATTAGCTACTGAGTGTGGGAGGCTTTCAGCGTGCACACACACACACACACACACACACACACACACACACACTCTCTTAAGACGAAGGAAGGATGAACCATTAGGCCCGGAGAATTGGCTCTGTCGGCCTCAACACCTCACCGAGTGAAGCTTTTTTATAAGGGGACGCATTAAATAAAAGCGGCAATAAACATCAGGACTTCGTGTGCCGCTCGGGACTTGCGTCACTCCCCAGCAACTGCTGCAGATATGCGCATGTGTAAACAGTAAGCAGATTGCTTTTATAGACATTATAGCTCCTCTTTAACCATAAGGAACTTAGATGCTGCAGCCTCATTCACTCATAATAACTGTCACAAGGGCCTTTATTAGAAATACCCTTTTCGTAATGCATTACGGGAGCATTTATAAGCCCAATACGTGACATAGCCACCCATAAACACGCAAACCACACACTCAAATGCCATCATTTCAAATGGACATGCTGGCCTGCATGCACTTATTTCCACATCCCATTTAAAAAGCACAGGGGGCTCTTGCTGGTCAAAGCACCACTTGTAGATGGGCGTCAGCTGCCCCCCCCCCCCCACCCTAAATATTGCCACGTCTTCAGCCCCCTCCCCCCCACCAAACCATGTGCTCCCACTGAGGGCATTCGAACGGTGCCCTCTAGTCCCCCCCCCCCAAGTCGCCGAGATCAGAGCAGGCATTTTAAGCCAGCAGCGGCACAGAAACCTTGTAAAAGAACGTATCTGGTGACAATTGTTTTGAAAAGCATCCTGCTGAAAGGCATTTTGTGGATGACAGTCCATGGCCTGAAATAACCAGAACTGCACAGCCTGTCAAGCGTGATCTATGGCCGATGCCAGCTCGTGTTCACTAACGCTCTGTATTCAACAACAGATTTGGACCCGCAGTGCAGAAAGTGTTATTTATTTCCCGTCGTGCGGATCTGAGCTGCCGGAGTCATCAGATGTTTTATTTTCACTCATTCCAGGCACTGGCTAGGGTGTATGACTAATAGAATATGAACATTATTTATCCCATCTTTAACTGCACCACACAAGCTACAACCTAAAAACACACACACGGTAAAAGCAGTACAGATTATGGGTGTTTTTCTGGGCATCGTTTGAAATCCTGGTATCTCAGAATTACTTCTTGATCGTCCAGACTGACTTGATGTGCCGGTAGCTCGCTATTGCCTCTGGAGGTATGCCGCATTGCTACAGCACGGATTAGGTACAAACCCCCCTGCTAGCTCTTTAGCATGCAAACTTGAGAAGATACTTGAAGTTTTAAAAACTCATAACCTGTCGGAAACCTTTTGATGTGACGACAGTATATAGAAAAAGGTAAATTATAATGGCGACATCACAAGGAAAGGGTGTTTCAGCGTTGGTCCACTACAGCCAGGCTGTGCCCATGCAGCAGATTCCTCAGTGGTGGGCTCATGGAGGCCTGAGCTCTTGAGGATCAAATATCCCCACAAATCCCACTCTGATTTAACACAACCGCCCAAAATCACTTGAGTGTCCACGCCGGCATCCAAAGCATGACACCAAATGAGACTCACTCTGCCGCCTCTGTATAAATACTCATCAAAAATAAACTGGGAGCATTGTTCTCCGTAAGCCCCCTGCTGATCTGTGTAAATATATTAGTTACATCCCATCAATGGCCTGGCATGCATGCATGCATGTATGTATACATACATGCAGCTTGCATCTCCAGTGAGTGTGTGTGTGTGTGTGCACGTGTGTGCAACATGAGCACCACATTGACAATATCGTACTAAAATAATCCGACCAGCAATAAACCTTAGCCAGTAAAGATTAAATTAGTGCTTTTCTCAAATATTGGGGGGCGCTGCCCAGGAGCAATGCCAGGGAGCGTGTGTAGCTCCTCCGAACAAGAGCATTCGTGTTATATGAAGTGCGGTGAATAAGCAGAGTTGGAGACGACTAACACAAGGACATCTGAGACCTGCGGAAAGCCATCCGTAGACAACATCTGCCAAGACATTCTCCTCTACAAAGAATATCCTGTCCGACGGATTCCCAACTGAGCAAATGTTATGAAGCACTCAAAACTATATGAGGAGAGATTTAAAAATGTACATTTAAGTGTCCGGCTAGGACCAGGAACGTCGAGAAGCAATGATGAAGGGTAATTGAGAAACTTCTGCCACTCCAGCAGGGCTAACACAAACACAAATCCAAAAATATTCCTCAGTCCCTGTGACTATTTGTTAAGTCCAGCAATATCAGGAGTAAATCCTGGAACCAAAGGCAGGTGGGCTGGGCGGCGGGTTACGACAGGCCTGATGAACTACCCCTCGGAAAGTAGGGGGCTGTCTTACATCTTATTCCAGGAAGGTTAAAAATGACCCCTGTGATTCCGACAACTGTGTACAATTTGAGCGCACTATGGATACACACCAATGCTTTACCAACATTACTATGATTGTCATGGAGGGAGATACTGCGTGATTTTTATATTTTGCCTTCCTAAACAAGGACCTTACTGATAATGGGTTTTGAATTAGCTCACCTTTAACACCAATAAAAAGGAGAAAAGGAGGAGTCAAAAGCTGGCGGCAGGGCAAGGTCAAAGGTCAGTCTCACTAGCGTTCCATGGCCATCAGCGGTACTGGCCAACAGAAGTCATAAACATGACTAGATTAACCCCCTCTCCACTAAGGGTGAGCTCTTCATACTGGCCTGCACACAAAAGGGCCCAAAAATAAAACGAGGGGACATCAATCAAGCCTGAACCCTCAGTATGTAATCCTAAACCCCTATTCCACTTAATACTTCACATGCCAGGCTAGCTAAGGGTTCGCACCAGAACAAATGTTTCATCGGAAAGGTCAAAGAGCAGCGGGTGGCTGTTTGCCTAGGCTAGTTAAAGGGCTAAAGCCAAGGGGCCGCGGTCGGCAGCCTTTGCTGTGGTGAGGGGGGGGGCTTCCCCTGGCTCCCTCAAAAGAAACAAACCAATAAACTCCAGATGGCAAAAAGCAGGAGCGCCAACCCCTGCAATCAGATACCGCCGAATACTTAATTCTATATTAAATATGCCCTACAGAAGCAGACCACGTAATTAAGTCTAAATTTGCTGAAGGGATTCTACGAGGATGTGGGGTCACATCACAAGTAGAGAGGTACACTTTGCTGAAGTGCCTGTTAACATTCAAGTATAAAAAAGTAGAATAAATAAAAAAAAAACTTTATTTAAATTTAAGTACATGGACGTTTTCACATAGCATTGATCTCTGATAGTTATAGTAATTTCTCAACAAAAAATGGTTCAGCTTGCTAAGATGAAAGAATGAAATAAAAGCTTAAGACTTGTTACCCTGATGAAATACTAGGGCAAAAGTATTAGAATGATTATTAAAATCCCACTGCTTTTATTAAAGCGTAATGTGTAGAAGGTCAATATTTCTTTTAACACTTCTGCCAAGAGTCTGGGGTTCTCTGCCTCTAAACCATGTTTAATGTGTGTACAGGTCTACAGGTGCGTAAAAAAAAATCTATATTGTACAACCATTTTCGTAAGTTCCTGTTACCGTCCCTCCCACTGAATTTACATCCTGGTGGCAGGTTAGCATTAAGATAACGCTGCTTCTCAGAAAGTGTTACATGGCTCTGCTAATAAAGCTGACCTGCTAAGCGCTCCCTGCTGACATGCCCAACCAGAAACAATGTGGGGACTAGCGGCCGGCCATCAATCATGGCCCTGCACCACCTGACGGAGGGTTACAGGGCAATAAAACCCGAGTGACACACTAACGGCGCCCACAATTGTCACTCTACCTGTCTGGCTTAAAGAATGCATGGACCAAGAAGAGAATGGCATTCTCGGTCAACCCTAAATCTAGCCCCTGAAACCTTGATGGCTTAAGTGTTGGCACAAGAAATGCCCCAGTCGTAGTCATGGCAGCCTCAGAATCAATGGAGATGCCAGGAAAGATCAGCTTTCCAGAAGCAATTAGGCTGCGCAATGGACAAGGGTGAATGAAACCTGAAGATCGGAGCAGCAAAAAAATTCAAATGAGGCTTCATCATCACCCTAGCAAACACGATATCCGCAAATGCAATCGACCTGTGGTATACACATAGCTGCCACTTATAAATAAAGACTAAATCAAAACAAACGGCAACGTTATACGTGATTAAAATTACGAAAGCGGCGCGGGCGAATACAGGCCAGTGAGGGCAGCGATTCATGCACACTGCCTGCCATCGCTGCAAGTCATGCACTTAGGCATGTTCGGTTCTTACATGCGCACATATAAACAAGAGTGGGAATAAGCGGAAATAAAGCTTAGCGTTCTTTGTGCATGATGTTGTGAGATGTGCCAGCAACACAAGCAAGACCCCAGGGACAAAGTCTTGCTCAAGCCCCTGCAGCAAGCAGCAAACTCAAATTCACATTCATTTCAACGCAAGGGTGTATCAGGGCTTTGATTGCCCACGTACGAGACTCATGCGGTAGAAATCGCTCTCACAGACACACACACACAGGGGAACTGTGACCTGCAGAAGGCGCACCGGGGAAATGTAAAGGGAGCGTAATTAATGGCTGCCTCCCAGCTGAATAATGCCATGCTCCACTGTGCTGTATTGTTGGAGTAGAAGAGAGGGTGATTAAATGAACACGAACGTGCGTCGGTTTATGTTACAGCAACCCCACCGACACTCAAAGCCTGGCCCCCGTTTAAGGCAAGAGCAGCAAGCCGGCAATCAAGTCAATGAGACATCATTTTGCAGAATAAAAGAACAAATGAACAGGTGAGCACAGAGCTGTTGGTTAACAATTGCCACACAAAAGGAGGGGAAAAATATCCCTATTCACTAAATGAAAAACGGCAGACTTTTAAGAGAGTTGCACCGGTCTTAGGGTGCCCTCTTCTGGCTAATAAGAAGGTTGTGGAAGTTGTGCAGGTGACATTTTCACGCAAGAACAGCCTCACTGTTGTTCTCCCACTGACAAGAGTGAGAAAGAAAGAAAGAAAAAAAAGTGTGTCACATACCTCCCGGCCTTGGTGGGTAACAAGGGCTGCCAGCGGCTTGGCATAGAATCGGCTGTAGGAAAAACCCAAGCATCCATACATGCTGTTAGCCGTGAGCTTCAGAGCCTTCTGTCTGATGTCATACTGCAGGAAAGACCAAATGAACAATAATAAGAGCATGCAAAAGGTAGATGCTGCAGCACTAACCATATACAATGTTATTATTATTGAAATAGGTTTACAAATGAAACCGATAAGGATCATCAGTCCAGCATATAATGCATCCGGAAAGCATTCACAGTGCACCACTTTTTCTGTGTGAAAAAGGGTTTGGCAAATTTTTTAAATAAAAACACTGACAAACGACAAATATTCACAGCCTTTCTCATGAAGCTCAAAATTGAGCCCAAGTGCACCCTGTTTACCCTGATCATCCTTGAGATGTTTCTGCAGCTTGATTGGACAAAACTACTAGGACTCTTCCTAGAGCTGGCCAGCCACCAAACAGGGGAGAAGGGCCTTAGGTCAGGAAGGCAACTAAGTACCCCATGGTCACTCTGTAAGAGCTTCAGAGGTCCTCTGTGGACAGAAGAGAACTTTCTAGAAGGAAAACCATCTCTGCATCAATTCATCAGGCCTGTATGGTAGACTGGCCCAGTGGAAGCCACTCCTTAGTAAAAAGCACATGGCTGGAGTTTGCCTGAAGGACTCTCTGTTCCAGGAACTGGGAGACTAGTCAGGATAAAGGAAAAGATGACTGCCGCAATGAACAGAGACATCCTGGATGAAAACCTGCTCCAGAGCACTCTTGAACTCAGACTGTGGTGACGGTTCATCTTTGAGCAAAGGTAGGACTTGCACTGACCTGGAGTAGCAAGTCGGGGTTGAGATCTGGCTGTTTCATCAGTTGCTTGACCTGACGTCGGCGTTCAACCAACTTTCGGATCTCTTTGGGCAGAACTCCCATGTCCAAGTCTGGATCTGGGAGCTGAGGAATCTCATCTGGACCATCGTCCTGGAATTAGAGTAACAATTAAAGCAAGCTTCATTCATAAAGTAAGTTTATTAACAGTATGGACACACACACACACACACACACACACATATATAAATCATACAATGTGATTTCCTAGATTTTTTTTTACATTCTGTGTCTGACTGTTCAAGTGTACCTATGATGAAAATTACAGACCTCATCTTTTGAAGTGGGACAACTTGCAACAACAAACACTGTGTTTTATTTAATCGAGCTGACTCAATCATCCTGTAGTCAGCTCAAATATATACATTTGCTCTGAAATCCACACCTCAGCTTTTTTGTGTGTGCCAGGGGACTCTCTCTGAACTGTGGTGAAGCAAATGTTGAACTCTTGAATGATGGATGGGTACAGGCTGTTGAAGTCCAGGAGCAGAATAAACTTATCATAGAAACCTGACGGTAAACAACACAAAACACAAGATAGTTAGAACAAACAATACACATACAGTAGAACATAGACTAAAACATGTACAAAAGAGCACAATGCACATACTTGTACATGCACGAAAAAACTAATTTCAATACTGACTTCTGTGTAAAATTCAGCTATAATTTATTTCAGTTTTATTGATTCTTAAGGCCACTTCCTCAATAATTCAATTTTATTATATAAAGAGCTTTATTATTTTATTTACTCACATTGCAGACACTGCAATGCGCGGATGTGGACTTGAGGAACGTCACTTACCCACTTTTGGATCCAACACCAGTCCTCCAGCATATGCAGCCTTTTTCCTCACCTTCTTAGACTTCCCTTTACCCATGTCTAAATCTTCATCGTCCTCAGCCTGCCATTACAGAAACAAACACAGAATCTGAATTAAAATATAAAACAAAAGGGGAAATCTCTGTCAGTAATCTTGACCATACCAAGTCCTGCTGAGTTTTCTTAAAAAACTTCTTGTCAGGAACAATGTAGTTCTTTTCATGGAAGGCATGGAGGAGAAGGTATTCGTTCCTCTCAGCACGCCCACCCATCAGAGTTCGAGACTGTTGGCAGAGCAAGAACGTGGAGCAATAACATTTAAGGCACACGTGTAAGATGGATAAAAAGTGTTACCATGGTAAAGATGTATGATAAAGCATATATGCGAACAAATAAAATCCCATTAAATTCCCTCTATATGAGATAGGCCTCATATAGAGGTTGTCAGCCAAACAATAATACTACCTAACAGAAGCATCTCTTTGCTCACCATGACATTGCCAGCAATGTTAGTGATCTGCAAGGCCAGGGGCAGAACGTTCAGCTCACACATGAGCTGCAGGATCAATCTTGCATCTGTCCATGTGAACTCCAGTAGGTAGAGCAGGTGAGGGGAGTCACTGAAACGAGAAGCATAACATAATTAGCCATTAACCAAGGGGGTAAATGGCAGAAGAAGCAGGGAAAGCCTGATGACACTAATCAGAGTGCAATCTGTAAGGGGCGGGCAATTTAATTTGCATGCAATATGACTATTTTCCCCGAAAAAGAGATCAGCTAGTGCAGATATACCATTTCATGGTCAAAACTATTTTTATACTGAAATGTTAATGTGGTTCTGAGGGGCTCTTAAATCCATTTCTTTTCTGTGTTTTGCCCAGCCCTAGTTTCAAAGCCTTTGAGGCTTAATGATATATTTTCCAGACTAACCAATACAAGTTCCTGATGTTCTCCTGAGGGATCACAGCACGCTCAGTCTTCAGAACCTGGGCCACCAGCTCAGAAAGATGGTAACTTTTACAGCGAATCAATTCTTTTGCTGAGATTTCCACATCACACACCAGCCGCCCACAGGTGGCGCTTTTTTCTGCAAAGCCACTGCGACCCTACAAGCATATACAAGGAAACATATGCAAACCAAGTCACAAGGTAAAACAAAGGCAGAATTCTATGTATTACAAAGACTTGGACTCACCCCCAATTTGGGCATGTTGGAACGCCGTAACCTTCCAATCTTGGACCAGTGAGGCACCTTACATACACTGATCCTCTGAAGCAGCACTTCCAAGTCAAATCCAAATATGTCATGGCCCTCAAAGACAGAAAAACAAGATACTGTTAATCAGGAAGATTAACTTGTCGTTTACAGCAATTTAGAGCACTAGAGTTTAATAACCATACTCACAACTAAAACATCAGGGTCAATTTTATGCATCTTGGCCAAGAAGAAGCCCAGCAAAGTCCGTTCTGTGGCTGCAACCTCCACCTTTACATTCTAAAACCAAAAGGAACTATGAGCAAGAAAACATTAATTGGGAGGTCACAACGTATCATTAGTTTTTTAACGTACCTTTTTCTTGAGGGCTTCTTGGAAGTCATATGGAAAGATGCAGTCATTGGGTTTGCTCACAACTGGGGAAAGAATATTATAACTTAATATGCAGTAAAATAAATAGCAGTCTCTTAGTGCAAATGACAATCAGGAAAAAAATCACTCACCACAGAAGTGGTTCTGGAATGGGGGTCGGGGTGGGGCCTTATCCAATGGAAATTTGTGATGAATGAGAGCAGCCAAGGACACAACCTAGGAGGGGTATGGTTAAGGAGATATTCCTATAACTACCATAATAACTATGTTAAGATATAATTTTTGGGGTTAGGGTTAGGTAAAGTGTTACAGTCACCTCATTGTGGTGTGTCTTTGGGTTCTGCACAGTCTTTAGACTAACTGACATGACCACCAGTGGGGGTGTGGGCAGGTCTTTGACCACAGTGATCAGGTCACTCTTCAGCACAGATGCCTCCACCTTACACCAACTTATGGGTTGACTGCTCAACTCTGCAAAAAATTTAGAAATGGGAGAATGTAGTGAAATTTAAAATGTTTTGAAATGAGAGCTTTGAAAAAAGATTTTGCACAAGGAACTCTCTGCACTTTTAAACAATAAAGCTAAACAATCTAAAGCTAAAATATAATTTAACTGTCATAGTATGTAAGTGTGTAAAGCCATACGTGGAGTCTTAATGTCAAGCCAACAGGGTCCACGGATCTTCCTGCTGAGGAGAAAGAGCTCAAGGCTGGACGTGTTTGTGCCAAAGACATGAGAAAATGTAGACCCTTTTAGGTCTGAGGGCAGCTGGGGCATCTCAGCCTGGGTGAAGTTGTTTTAATAAAATTTTAGTATGCAGTGCACAATGTATGAAACTACAGTATAAAAGTGCATCATACTTACAGAATACCGCACTTCAAGATACTCGCTCTGTGTGGGCACATCTGGAATCTCAAAGGCATAGTTCTTCTCTACTTTCTGACATAAGAATGGTCAGATTATAGTGCCATAAGAATAATTACTTTAAGATAAAGAGGTACATTGTTACAAAAACAAATCCAAACCTTGGATTTGAACTTCATAATCTTGAATTTCTCTGACAGGCTATTGAACTCCTCATAAACATCCATCATGCTTACAGGGGAGTCAGTCTGCTGGCCACTTGGCATGTTCATTTTCTATCGAAGAAAGAATTCTGTGTTGAGGTCTTCATTTGCTCAAATATGAATGAGCCATTACTGAAATTGGTCACACCACTCACATGCTCACGTGGAAGGATATATATTGTCCTTTCAATGTTCTTTACAGCCACACAGCAGCTGACGTGGGCTTTAGCCAACTCAATCCAGACCTTACCAAACAGGAACACCACACCTGCAGCAGATACAAAAGGCCACAGTACTATGGATCCTACTGGAACTATAGAGTGAGATATTTTAAGCATCGTATTGTACACCAGAGTGTTAGACAGAACAGAACATTTAATAAACATTAATATTACAAAATATTCAGACTTCATTTGTGGGTTATTTGCTCAATGATGTTTAATAAAGCAGATGTTCACTTTTCCAATGAGCAGAAGATGATGACTGACCTGGCTGACTGAACTGGTCCTCAAAAGCATCAAGCCAGTAGAAGCGGAACACCATTTCTCCATCAGGACCCTCCACCATGGGGAGACGACTGGAGTCCACCTGTACATCCACTGGAGCCTCATTCACCACATCTTCCTCCACACTCTGCCAGCAGGAACCTCCCATCAAACCAGATCTTAAAAATAAGTAGCCCACTCGTTTTAATGCAAAGTAACGGTCTCCTGCAAGGACCAGAGTAAGTCCAGTAATCTGAAGGCTGATCTATCTAAACGGTAATACAGCATCCTTAGAAAATTAACTGTAATCAAAATAGCAGGTCGGACCTTGAAATAAAGGCAAAGAACATAAAACCACGTAAAACCAAGAACAGAAGTCTATATGATAAAGAAGCCTAATCTGTCTTTTATTCTATAAACTTTCACAGCATTTCTCACTGAAAGACTCACATTAATGCTGCATCATGTTCAGGCTTAGGCTCCTCTTTGACTGTTGGTGTGGTCTCTGGGTCAGGCTCTACTTTAACAGCCACTTCCTCATTCTGCTCATCACCCACATCCATAGGCTCGTCAAAGTCCACCTCATCCAAGTGGAGCGTCTCTTCCTCTGAAAAACGGTTCCATTAACACACAGATGTATTTCTCAAAGGACAAGTTATGCAGGACTTACACAACCATTTCGCTAAGGTGTCCCGAGATCCATACCTTCCTCAGGTTCCTCCACTTTCACTTTCTTGACTGCAGGGATTGGTTTTGAGGACAAGGGTCGAGAAACAGCTCTAGCTGGAGGTTCTGCTGGTGATGGCCGGACAATAGCCTTTGACCCCAGAGCTGGAGAAGCATCCTACAGAACAAATTAGCATCCAGTCAATTAACATGAGGCGGTAACAGTCCCATGAGGCACACTGAACAACAGAGCTGAAACAGGGCAGAAACCTTTTGAGTTTGTGGTTTGACAGAAAATGGGTTCATCGTGGATCCCACAGATCTCTTCTTCTTCAATGTAACGATGGGTGGAGGTGTGAAAATAACAGGTTTCTGGAAGATTTAAGGGATGCATTTAAAGACTGTAGGACCACATTAATCTATATTACTGTAGAGCTGTGTTTTGTACCAAAAGCCTACCTCAGAGTGCAGATCTTGCAGAATGTCACCAAGCAGATCATCTTTAGAAAGATCTACATCTTTCTAAAATTCCAACAGGCAGAAATATAACATATTAAATGATTAATGTAAGCTTGTTTGATTCATGTAATGCTTTGAATTTTTATTTAAATAAAGGTCTTGTTTATAATTTACCTCTGCAGGTTTCTTCACATTACTGTTCATGAACAGACTCTTGATGCTATTGGGTTTGGACACAACCACTTTCTTAACATTCTTCTTGTCCTTGCCATCACCTCGTTTTCCACCTGCTTTCCACGCAGACACTATGTAAAAACTGCACTTTAAAGGATATTTTACATCTATGTAAACATCTACAGAAACTATGCGCAAACTCATTGTGCCACATAACAATGGAATGACAATGTTTATGATGCCAAGATGGTGCAGAACAAAAGCATTGTCTGTGGGTATTCCCACTAGTTATACAGTACTGTCACACTTACTTTAATTTATGCTATGAACCTATTATTGTGTTAGCCCTAACCTACCCACCTACCATGTTTTCCTATTAACTATTTACCTTTTGGACCTTTATCTGAAACGTCTTCTTCCAGATCTTCATCAAAGATCTCCCTCCCATCCTCCACGTAGCCTGTTCCATCTGGGCGGACAATAAAGGAAGTCAGGAATATTAAGTTAAATAAAGAATTAGCAGAAAGGTGAGAGCCCTGTACACGACAAGTAAGAATTATTAACAATTTAATGCTCTGTCTTTTTTTACCATCATCAATGATCCAGTCATCTTCCTGCCGGTCACGGACCATTTTAGAGTACTGCTCTTCATCCACCTCTTCATACACACTGGAAAATTCTTCCACCTGTCAACATGCAAACTTAGGATGCCACTTTGTCCACAAAGACGCAGAAAAATAAAACAGCAGGGATGTTTAAGATGAATACATGTGCAACAGCCCATGTAATCACTCGCCTCATATTTGAGTTTCTCGCCCTTTTTGGCTCTTTTAAGCTGCTCCAAAGCAGACTTGCGTCCAACCTTCTCCTTCTTCTCTCTTCTGGAGCGGGTGGCAGCAAGACCACAGGCATCCCCAACATCTGCATGAAGGCACGTGTGTTTACTTTCTTGACAGCTGAATGGCACATTTTGCTCAAACTGAAACGTCACGGACAAGGTGCTTCTACGGATGCAAGCATTACATTTACATTAAGTATTATATATGAATGCCTAATTCAAACGACTCACTGTGTTCTCACAGTATTATGATTAAGTGAAAACTATTGTATCGTTGAGATGTAGATTTCATTCACAAAACCATCCAGAAATCTCTATAAGCGGCTCTACAACTTTTTTTTGGATATTTTTGGTCCGGCGTTAGCACAGGAGGCTAACATCTCGACCCGAACCGGGCGACGCGCACCACGCACCGCGCTGGAACGGACACTCACCGCCGTCCGCGTTGTTCGCGTCCTTGTCGGAGTTAGACACCGGGGCCATCGCGTGTTCTGCAGCTAAAAACTATTTCACCACGTCCGGCTCAGTGCGGCTCGGGGGAAAACAACAGATTCCGCGCCAAAGCGCTTTCCCGGGGAAACTCATACGCCGGAAGTGACGCGTCGAAATGGCAACCAATCGAATCCGATATTTCAATGTACAGTCAGGTGGCGATGCAGCTCCTGGTAGCGGACACGGGTATGTACCGCTGACGCGGAGCCAATAGTGGCAAATGTACCTTTTTACGCAGTGAACTGTCCAAATAACATTGCAGAAAATAAAAGCAAGACAAAAACAGGGGAAACCACAACACGAATGTCCTGACAGGGCTCAAACTGAACTAAAAACCAAAGTAGAAACAAGTGTTTTTCAGATGACATTTACAAAACTGTTGAAATATCTGTGAGAATTTACCCTCTCCTTATGAAGGATTTGGCTATTTTCACGCTTTAAAACATTATTTCTGGGGTCCTTAAAGCAACTCATACATAACTTGATGTAATTAACCAAATTGAATAAAAAAATCAAATACACTAAGTAAAAAGATCAAGATGGACGGTTTTCTCTAAAATTCGAATCATGATGAACGTGGTTATTGCTACGTTGTTTGATATTACTACAACTTTTGTATGCCATGAACAAGTGTCCGTTTTGTGTAGAGTCTTTGTTCAGAAACAGATGGTGCCCTATTTACCATATCATAAGCATACTGTCTTTGCGAATCCTTGGATTCAGAACAATAGCCTGTCTACTTGGAGCGGGACCCAGTGGGACAGTCTGTACGGCACACACTCCCATCACACACTACACTCCCGTCAGCCGTGGCCAGCAGCTCACAGTAATCTGCCTCAGTAGATTTCAAAACAGGATAAAAAAGAAAAACTAATTGCTGGGTCACCTATGAGGGCGACGGACAAAATAAGAAGACCACATACGGTACATTTGTCATTTGATATGTTGTGATGTAGGTCTGATATGTGTGGTCCGTTGCTGCCTTTGACCAGATTTGAAGGGAAATGTGGCCTATTGGCTATTGTGTTAAGTTGCTTGTTGTAATGTTTGCCTGTGCTGCTGGGTAGAAATGTTTGGCAGAGTAATGCATTCTAATTACAATATACTGTACATATTAAATTCTTGTCCAACCGAATGCAAACTTTGTGCACGGAAACACAGCCGCGTATTTAAAAAATATTTAAGCGGATATTTAAATTATATTTAAGCGGATATCCCACAGAATTATCTCTTAACTTTGTGGGATATCAGGCCATAACGAAGATGTGCTAAGATGCTCAGGGATGTTTTCACCTCGGTGGCGCTACAGAGGGAGCAGCCAATCACCTCTTTGCATGTAAAGTAGATAGGCGGGCTCAAGGAGCTGATTGGCTCCCCGCTGGCCAACCACAGCCCGCGCCAGCGCTGTCGTCAGCATGGCGAACGGAGGGTGCGCGCAGTCCGCTCGGCTGCCGTCTCTCCGCAGACAGGACGGGGAGTATGGGCGCCGGGGAGGGGCGAGAAGGGGCGGCGGCGACGAGGACGTGAGGAGGACTGTGGGCGGGGGCACGGGCCGGGCTCAGCGGAGTGCGGGAGTTGACGGCCGCTCCTCAAAGCAGCCGGTGGGAGACGCGCCACCGCTACTGATGCTGAGTCACAGACAGGTGAACCAGTGGCCTTCTCCCATGAGCCTCCAGGAAAGATGGAGGAACTAGAACACACTTGTCCCCAGCCGCGAACGGTGAGGAACGCCCGGCTTTGTTGAGGGTTTCTCTGTGCGTGTGTGTGAATGAGAGGAGAAGACCTGGTGTTATGAAACGCGTTTGTCCTTCATCCTCTTATCCTGGAGTGATGCTGTGGTGGGAAGCAGGGGGTGGTGGAGGTGGAGCTGTGTGCACTTGCTGAAGGAGAAAGGAACCATCTCCTAAAACAAAGAAGCGTACTTGCTGGGATGAGGAAGGGGCAACGCCTGCACCAGTCAGCTCCCCTGGATCCTGTGCATGAGTTGTTGTGATGTGCTGAGAGGGCCGATGTCACTGCTGCTGGCTTGTTAATCCCCCTGTACGAGCCAGATGTCGTGCGCTTCAGTCTGCGTCCTCGGGGAGCGCACCCACCCCTAGGCTGGTCGTTTAACACGGCGCGTCCGTCTGCTCCTCCTCTTTACCCTGTGTTGAATTCTGGGAAAGGTCTTTAGCATCCTTTCTGTGTGCGGTAGCCCTGTTGCCATGGGAATGGGTTTTCATCCGTAGGCCTGTTTTAAATCCGTATTGCTACCATGGCGATCAGTCTTCAGAGAACAGCCGCTCTCCTTCTATCTTCTATACCAGATCTGACTTTGCCAGGAATATTACACAACGTGTGTGTGTGTGTGTGTCACAGTGGGGATTCATGCTGTTATAGAGGTCAAACGGGATTCTTACTGTGCATTTCCTATGTAGACAGATGGTCACCAATTTTAATGGCAATCAGGGCGAATTTTAAGCGAAACTGTATGTCCTGTTTGAAATGTACCATTAATCTACCTTTTGAAAGCAACAAAGGATGCGTGTTCTATTAGTCCCATGTTTTGCATGTATTTTAGCGACTTTGTGAGACAGGCGTGGCTTACTCAATTTCGGTGTGCCGTGAGAAGCCCCAATGCACTTTATGACCTTTCTAAAGACATATTGATATTCGCACAATGCTTTTCCAAAACATATTATAAGAACATTTCAAGATGTACATGCACAGTCAGACATGATGGATTGAACACCCGAAAGTGATTCTTTTGTTTTGTCATTGTCAAGCACAGCACATGGTGCATAGAACAAGATGTGTCCTCTGCATTTAAACCAGTTAATCCCACAGAAACAAATATGATCCAAGTCTATGTCTATGTTGCGTTTTGCCTGAAAGTGGCATTGATTTCTTGATCCCACCCGGTCTTTATTGACAGGTGACAATAAGTGCAATTTAGAAGCTGTCCATCAATTAAATCCATCGATTCTATGTTATCAAGTCCAAACATCATCTAAACTTGTAGCTTCTATACAGTCTTCATTTTAAGACAAATGTGAGGGTTCATGAGCACTATGACTTTACCCAATTAAAAATGAATTCTAGATCCTCTGTAAACACTATACATAATAAGGTATGGTAGATGCAAAAAATGCAAAAACAAAAGCTGTAACATTACCTTGACATTAATGGATTTATGAGATTAATGAGATGTGAGGAAACATCCCATAAATCAAATATTCCTGCTGGTTTATTTCTTCTGCTTTAATGAGTTTAATGTTTAGTTCACAGTAGCTCGCTTGGGTCACTGTTACATATTCAGTGTTTATGTCATGTTTGTCATACACGACCTTACAAACGTGAAGGACAATTTAATCAGCTTTTGACGCCGTGATTCATGCTTGGCACACTTCCCCTCAGAGTTTTCTTTATTTCTCCTCCTTTACACACAGACTCTGACCGAGCCAGCGATATTTATGCAGGATACGAGCTGCGACTGTCGGGCCCCTCATGAGAAACTGACCATCGAACAGGCTAAACATGGCACACCCGGTCAGTCAGATTTTCCATTTTCACTTCCACATTTTAGTAAAACAGTCAAAGAGCTACTCTTTATTTTCAAATTGCCATAAGCCTAGAGATAATGGACATTTATTGGAGTGAATCGGTGGGTTATCTTGAGACACTGTTATCTTGAGACAACTGAGGTTTTTTTTTTTGTTTCTGCAGTGGACAGGCCAGTGCGGGTGTATGCTGATGGGATCTTTGATCTTTTCCACTCGGGCCACGCCCGTGCATTGATGCAAGCCAAGAACCTCTTTCCCAACTCATACCTAATAGTTGGAGGTATGCATTCCTCATCACATTCATATATATATATTCAGGCAAATACAAACATACTGACATTAATTGTAATAAACGAATTAATTATTAATGTCACAAAGAATGTTTTTGACCTTTTCTATAAATGTACAGTCCCATTTGCTCATCTATTTGTTTGCAAAGGTTTTGAAACCCATTGTAATGGGTAAAGTATAGATTTCTTTGTGTGTTTCAGTGTGTAGCGATGAACTCACCCATAAATACAAGGGCTTCACAGTAATGACGGAGGATGAGCGGTACGAGGCACTGAGGCACTGTCGCTACGTGGACGAGGTGGTGCGAGATGCACCCTGGACTCTCACCGCAGAGTTTCTGGAGAAACACAAGGTCTGTCCAGCAGCTGGGAGGAGATCAGTGTCTCTCAGTTATAATTAATGTGTCTCATCGAGAAAATATGTCAACA
The DNA here is from genome assembly GCF_900700375.1 of Denticeps clupeoides. Classification (NCBI taxonomy): domain Eukaryota; kingdom Metazoa; phylum Chordata; class Actinopteri; order Clupeiformes; family Denticipitidae; genus Denticeps; species Denticeps clupeoides. Next base: position 36,544,595 of record NC_041708.1, read on the forward strand.
TTTCAGATCGACTTTGTGGCCCATGATGACATCCCATACTCCTCAGCAGGTACTGAAGACGTGTACAAGCACATTAAGGAGGCTGGTGAGAGGAAGTTCATTTACATAAGACCCCTTTGCCTTTCAGGGTCCCCCCACATTGCACTAATTTAAGAGATTCCAATATCTCCAAACATCCTAATGCTGGCACATGAAAGGAATAACTGGGATTATTCTAGCAAAGTCCAAAATACTGTCATTCCCCACATTGATAACCTCAGGCCTCAGGTCTTCTTGTGTCAAAGTTCCGCCTGCTGTGATATTTGCATCTTTACAGTTTGTTATTATTTAGCTTAGTATCATTGCTCTATGAGGTCTGTGCCAGCACATTATAATTTTCATTTAAAATAATATGCCATTTGAGTTTAGATACTGCACTAAAGTTACATTATTGCTATTGGGTGATGCACATAAAATGATTTTGTAGCAATAATGTACAGGCTGAAATTAAAGTAGATGCTTAAAAAGGAAGCATACAAAACTTTGAGCCATTAAAGTAATAACCATTAAACTAATAAAACATAGTAAGAAGATTACATACACTCCCTAATGCTAAGAAATATGTCAAACAAAACAACACACAAACCATAATTTGCATTCTAAAATGTCAGTTTGTTCTAGATTTAAACGTCATTATGAACACGTTTAAACTTTGGGCCACATGGGGCAGTGATGGCCTAGCGGGTAAGGAAGCAGACTTGTAAAGAGGACTGCTCCCCCAGTCGGCAAGTTTTTACATGGTTTTTAAATGCAGAGGACACATTTTGTTGTATGCACCATGTGCTGTACTTGCTGTGCTTCACAATGACAAAACAAAAGAATCACTTTCGGGTTTTCATTCTCCAAAACCCTTTCCAGTCATTGAGGTCAAATGTATTGTATTGAGAGATGCACAATGATGAGAGATGCACAATTGTTGTGTTTGCTGGGCCACTGTGTATCAAACTTTTGAATTCAGTTTTGTGTGTTCATGTAGAGCTTTGTGTGTCTTCCAGGCATGTTCGTTCCCACTCAGAGGACTGAGGGGATTTCTACCTCTGACCTCATCACCCGGATTGTTCGGGACTATGATGTCTACGCCCGACGCAACCTGCAGAGAGGTTATACGGCCAAAGAGCTCAATGTCAGCTATATCAATGTAAGTACAATCAAGTTCATTGATGTTGGCTCATCATTATAGATCTCAGATTATGAAGTTTCACTGGCAGCTGAGATTATGTACAGATAATGAAGGAATTAGCCCTCAATGAAGCTACATGTGTTTTATCAGATGCCCTCATCCAGGGTGATTTACAATCGGTCGTTATGGGGACAGTCTACCTAAAGCAAATGAGGGTCATGCTCTGGAATACAAGGCTATTACCACCGAAGTTTATGTTAATGTTTAGTTATTTTATTAGTTTCATAGAATAAAGGCTTTCAGTGATGCCTAGGATTAAAACAGCACTTCAGAAAGACAGAATATGATTAGTAAAAGCAATATAAACACCACAGTGACGTGATGTGAATCACAACATGTTGCCAGGAGAAGAAATACCGCCTGCAGAATCAGGTGGACCGGATGAAGGAGAAGGTTCGTACGGTGGAGGAGAAGTCCAAGCACTTTGTGTACAGGGTCGAGGAAAAGAGCGCGGACCTGATACAGAAGTGGGAAGAGAAATCCCGTGAGTTTATCGGGAACTTCTTGGAACTGTTTGGCCCAGATGGAACTTGGGTAAGCTCCCGTGGGTGAGGGGATTCTGTTCAGAGGGCCTTCTAGACAGCATCTGAGTCCTTTTTCTCCTCTAATCTGGGTGTAGATATGTTGCATGTAAATCCGCTCTTTAAAAGGCACGAGATTTGCAAAAACAGCAGATTACTGGCAAAGATACACAGAAACATGACTGTACAGTCACACACACACACACACACAAATAATACTAGTAAAGTACATTTATACAGGATTTGTAATTAAATAACAACTTTTTTGAAATTTTCACTAGAAATGGTTATATGTATAAAGAGCGCCTTGGCCATTCTGCTTTTTCCGTTCAGAGAGCGGCAGCCGAGACGGTTGGATCTGGAATTTTTTCCTCATGTCATCATAAGGGGAAAGGTTACCTCCCCTTTCCTCATGCTTTTTACCGGCAGGAGAATTTCCGACCCCTCCCCTAAAAAAGTAACTCCACAGACCTTCATGGCTTCCAGACATTTGAAGCGTTGCAGTTGCTCTGTGATTTGATGAGCACAGATGAATTTTTCCAACATGCCTTCAAACAGGAAGTGTTGATGATGTAATTTCCGCAAATGCCTGCTCACTTCTATAAGCCGCTCTCCTCCTCATCCCGCTTGTTCTTAATAATTTCACTTGTTGTGTGTTTGAGTGCAGTATTGATATTGGGGCAATAATGTAATAGGCCTTGGGTACTGGTTGTAATTCTGGATAAAATGGTGGTACTCAGACAGCCTCATAATTTCAGAGGTGGTACTCATTGTGTACAGGTTGAGAACCACTGCATTAAAGTGTTATTTTTTCAAGGTCGTTTGGACCCTGCTAAGATGTATGCACATAAAACAGATGCACACACACAAATATTCAGTATTTGCTTTGGATGTTTTATTGTAAAGTAAAGGCCTTACATGTCATCCTTCGTTTCTTTTTTTTTTTTTTGTTCTTTTCGCAGAAGCAAATGTTCCAAGAGCGCAGTGGGCGTATGATCCAGGCATTTTCTCCCCGCAGCTCCCCGAGCAGCAGCCCCACACGGGAGGTCTCTCCATCCCGGTCACCCTCTCCACCCTCCCGCTGGGCCAGCGCCCGAAACTCACCCCCCTCCTCGCCCAAAGGTGCCTCTGCCTCCATCAGCAGCATGAGCGAGGGAGATGAGGATGAGAAGTAAGAGCTGGACCATTACTCACAAACGCACAGCCCCAACAACCTGCCTCCTTCAACTCACGCACACCCACACAGACACCGGCAGCGACGTCTGGATGCTACGCTGGAGCCTAAATGATAGAAAATACCATCAAGGGACTGTAGACCGTAGATAAATATATATATATATATATATACTTATGCAAGAATGATCTTGGCAAAAGAATAGGAGGGGCTGAAGAAGCAGTACTATCCTGGAAGCCATTACAGCTCCTCCAGCCTACTGTGCTCAGGTCTGAAACGATGAGAACTGCCCATGTAACATAAACCCTTCCCTTTTCTCTTTTACAGACAGCCTGTTTGGTCTTTATTTGCATACTTTAGCAACCATATATGATGTGTCTGTATGTCCAACTTTCAACCAGAGCTTTCAACCGGGCCAGTTTAAGAAGGTAATGTGGTAGATGTAAGCGTAGAACCACTGGGGACCTATTTAGTGTCTAAGTTACATTACAACACAACAGATTCCTTGACATATAAGAGAAGTAGTAGTAGTGACAATCGACCGAGTGTTCCACAGTAGATTGGGCTACTGCAGCGAGGCAGCAGAGTGAAGCTAGACTAAGGTTAAATAGACTGAAATGTCTTGTGTTTTTGGTATTATACGCATAATTATTTTCAAGTAAACTTCTGGTGCATCCATTGGCGTTGATTAAAACATGTCCAATCAGCAGCTTTTTGAATGAGTTCTGTGACCTGCGCAGCGGGGTTCACGTTCAGGGTCGAGGCTTCGTGACGGGGCGGGGGGGGGCTTTCAGACTCCAGAAACAGAGTGAGACCTGTCCTACCGGGTGGTGTTCTAATTCTTCTTCTGGCCTCTGCTGACGTCCGTCGGGTGTTGGGGAGCGTGTCTGCCCCCTGCTGGCGGGGTGGCGCAATGCGCGCCGTGATTCGTATGTAATATATTCATATTAAACTAAATAGAAAAAAAATAGAAAAGAACATGATTTCTTTTAGAAAGAAATCATGTTTTAGACCATGTGTTCAAAATGCTGCTGTACATTCAATCAAACTAATCGAAGGCATGATTGGGGAGCAAACAATTACATAAAACACAGCTGAAAAGCACTTATTTATTGCTCATTTCTACATTCCTTATTGTAGTTCCTCCCATACGGTCCAAAGGCATACAGGTCAGGTGACCTGTTGACCCTGCTGTGTTTGTGTGTGTGTGTGTTCACACTGCAATGGACTGGTGCCCTGTCCACGAGCTGCTTTCGCCTTGGGCCCAAAGTTTGCCGGATACACTCTAGCTCTCCCACACTACTGACCTGGATAAGCGAGATTAGAAATGGATCATTCATTATGACAGACACACAGTTCTGCTCAGAAAATCTTTATTATAGAGCTGTTTTCCACAGGCTGCTACAACAGACAGTGATCAATGCAATGGACCTGTGTACAATATTTTGGACTTCTAATTGTTTTCAGAGACCCCAACACGGCACACGTAACTAGGCTATCGCCGTGCCGCTGCTGCAGCTACAGGGTTCTGTAGGAGTGTGTGTTTATACTGAGGAAAATAAGAAAGAATGTGGGTTCATGCCCAGCAGTCCTCAGGCTTCTCAACAGTAACACCACAGGTACTGGTACCACGAATGCGTGCCCTTCCAACATAACAGTGGTTGCAACGTTTCCCATGACCCTCTAAACTCAGCAAAGTGCTTGACCATCTCTAAACATCTTTCATTATCAGAGATGAAGGTGAAATACCTCTTTTTTACAACAATAATTATACGGCATACTATAATATTCTATATTATTTCAAAAAGAGACTCTATGGCATAGCCTTGTGACTCCAGACGACAGAATTGGGTCCCCTCCGTAAAGACCTGGAGTGCTGGAATGATGTCTTTAAGTGTAACTAATTTTTCTTGCCTGGACAAGTATTTACTGGTCCAAAGTAAAGGAAACTGGCTATGATATGCTGCTTATCAAATAAAAGAAAAGAAGAACATTTCACAAACATATTACAAACTGGTTAAATTTCCAACGCATTCCTATCGAACAGAATCAGAAAACAGAGTATGCGTTAAAGAGCAGGATCTGTCGGAATGACAATGGACACCATGTAATGACCTTATCTGAAAAGGATAGTATTCAAATGAACCTTAAATGCAATTAATAAAAACACAGCAAACTAAAAGTCCCTACAGCTAATTATGAACATAACATTTTCAAACTGCGAGCGATCAGGAAATGGTGTCTGTGAAGAGCACAACTGGTCTGAATACTACAGGCACACTGCGTAGTGCCACAACATGTTCACTGTAAACACGCTTTTGTTTTGTTTCGGGTTTTTTTTGGTTCACAAATAAAATATTTTCAAGTGGAATGTATCATGCAAACTGCATGGTGTCTCGAACATTTACTCCAAGATGATTTATTAAACCTCTGCTGGAATGTTGAAACACCAATGCCGGTGGGAATGAGACTAATGACATGGAAGGCCTTTCTGTGGGTCCCTTTGTTTCAGCATCAGTGCATCGATGCTGCTGATGGCCACACACTGCATCTCTATCAGCCTGCTTTCCTGCTCTCTCGTTTAACATGGTCTCTGCTTCTCGAGTGCAATATGACCTTCTAAACAAGCTCAGGATTTACATAATTAACGACTTAAGATTTAAAACCTTAAAATAAATAAGCATTGCCCAAAACTTTATAAAGTTTATAAGCAAAACAAAACTTTGAATTTAAAAATTGACCACTGGCCACAATAATGCTTGTTGCCCTCATGTGAAACGTTAACCTACTTTCTCAAAGGGGAGTCGAACAGACGCCTATTATGTGGCACTGTTGAGTGCGAACCAGGCCCTCTCCAAGCCCCCTGGCACAGTGTCTATCTACGCACTTGCCTGGTGCTACCACTAGGGGGCACAATGTGCTGCGCTGGACAAGGTTTTTGAGCGTAGACAGAAAATGTCATAGTCTTGGGGGAACTGGTATAATGGTCCCTACCAGTTCGTTTTACCACATCCAGGGAAGCATATTAAGTAGTTTTGTAGGCCCAACAGCCTTTAAAATAACTATAGTGATCGAGTGGTGATCAGTGAACTGGTTGTAGTTTTTCCCCAACTGGCTTTTGGTTATTTTGTGTATCAGTTTCTTTGTAACCGTAAACGGCCCTTGCCTACAAACTGCAATACGAAGTGGTCAAAGGAGAAGGGTACCACCTAGGATCTAGTTTCAAAAAGGCAAAGTAAGTGCATTATCGGGTGCTCCAACCACAGAGACACCCGGGGTTGAGGGAATGCTACAGTAGGGACAGGCGCATTCAGAGTGCGCATCAGGCAAACGTGGGTAAAATTATCTTTTGGCCTTGAACTTGGAGGCATCTCGTGGTTCTCTGCTGGGGTTGCTCCAGTCATCCGCCTCGGGGCCAGTCTGGTAATGGCGCCAGGCCGACTTATTGAAGACTGGTAGTCGCTCAAATGATTCGCTGGACAGAGCCTAGGGAAGAGAAACAATTTTTAAAAATCTGAAAGGTCTCTGACTGATGCAAAATTTGTAAATCACTGACTAAAACATTTGGAACGTCATGTGCTAGGAAAACAAACTCTAAACCAATACGAACAGTTACTGTCCTGATTTGTCCCCCAGTAAACAATGTCCTAAATTGTATTCATTAATGTAAGGTATCGTATCTTAAAGTATATACAGTGTTCATTTATGATGGTATGTTTAAAATGTCTGTTACTGTGAATTGTTCAATTGAGCAGAAGATGAACTGATCACCAAAACTTTTCAGGTCTTGGAGGACGTTCACCCCTCACAAAAGGCTTCTAATTCTACCAGACTATCTTGCATGCACTGATCATTTATGCGGAGTTATTTCAGAACTCAGTGTGGCCACCTCTACTGTTAACTACCATTTCTTGGCTCAGTTTTGAAATCTGGATCAATTGGTCTTTCCTAACCAATGAAAGTGGTAGTTTTATGTCATTTTGATACACAGCAAGCAGAGGGCAGCCACGGGGAGCAGTGTGTGTGGATTGGTACCATGCTCAAGGGGTCCTTAGTCCATAAGCCATATAAGGGTATATAATCCTGACAATGTATTGGGTTGCCCAAAGCTTTATTTTTTCCCTCTACAAATCAACAGAAATAGTTCATCAAAAGGTATCTGTACTTAACTAAAGTATTTCCCTTTGGAGAGACTTTTTACTTTAACTCCGCTACATTTCTTACTTTTTAATGAAGTACATTATGCGAAATCTTGTCGTTCCTTTTTTACTTATGACAAGAGTTGGGAAAGCAAATGTTTCTTAACTTATAACCCCGAGCGGTTGAATAACACGTCTTTTTTTTTGTTTTTGTTTTTTTTACACATAATCCGCACAGCTCTGTCCAGAACCTGTCTGACATTTTTGTTCGCTAAATGTTGATGGGAACTAAACGTTTTAAATGAAACCATTTTTTTTCCCCTAGTAATGGCAAATTTTTAACATGCCTGTGTGCGTGGAACTCCTCACATGTTCAATGCAGCATTTACCTTTAGATAAATAACAGCATCTGTCCCCACCCCCTCCATGGAGTAGAGTTTCAGGTCCCCTTGAAAGTAGCGAGCATAGAGTCTAGATATGGGCAGGCCATAACCAAACCCTGCCTAGAGGGGAAACGGAGAAGGGAAGTCACACAGCGGTGCCTGTCGCAGGGCAGAGTCATCAGTTTTCATGAGAACCTGATTACATAAGACTCTTTTAGTAGCTGGTTGTTACCAGTGGGACTGCGCGGGACGGCTCCAGGCTGGGGGTGGGTGCGGTCGAATACATGTAGTTAAAGAGTCTGTCGATCTTTCTCAGAGGCACCCCTCCACCTCGGTCACTGATCTGTGGTGGCACAGGGAGGAAGCTCGTGGGTGAAAGGTCAGGCAGTTTAGATTCTGAAAGCAGTGCTACGCTGGGATTGTTCTAATTGTTCAAGTGTTGCAATGTTTTGTAGTGATTTTGCACATTTTGCTAAACAATGAATAATAGCTGTGAACAGTCCTCAGAGGATCAGTACCACAGACAGCTCCTATTTAAGAGTATATAATTACATTTAATTAAAGCAGCAGGTGGGTGTGTGTTTCAGGATGTGTTTTTTTTTTTTTTTTTAACAACAGTTTAGTCTTAATCGATATCTGGTTTTGCAGATATGCAAAAACATTAGTTAACACAAAATTAATTTAATGAAATTGTGGAATTGAGGTAACTACATAAATGACAGATATATTGAGAACTGGCTGACCTTTATGGACAGATCCTCCTTCCCCAAGGTGACCTTAGCCTTCACGGGAGGAAGCCCCTCCTCCCTGCCTTCGTGATGCTCCACTGTTGCACGCATTGAGTTCTACAATCACGAAAACAGACTTGGAATGGCTGCATGAATTTGGCACCATGATCACATGGCAGCATTTCTTTAAGGGCTTTTGTTGCAGCGTCTGTATCAGGTGCTTGTTACTGTGATAGCGTCGCACTGCTGAGACACCCACCTTAAACAGTTCAAACAGCATGTGGAAGAGGTGTGAGGGCACGTACACGGCATGAATGGGCTTTTCTGGGGCCTTAGCTGCAAGAGAAAGCAGAGCCCATGCTGAGCCAAAAAAAAAAAAAAAAAACTCCGCTTTGCAATTACTTTACAGCAGAAAGACGGCTTTACCCAAACCACAAATTAAACACAACACGGTCCTGTTGAGCTGCGGAGCTCAAATTTCCAAACCATTTCCATGTGTGCGTGTTGCACGACTGCAGCAAGAACAAACAACAGCACTTACCATGGAATTCTTCTATTTTGAGCTCAGGGGCAGCTAAGTAGTACTGGTGACATAGCATCTTAGCATTTTCATAAGCATCTGAAAAGCAAGATTAAAACACAGCCATGACCTTTCACGCTCCACTGACTACAATACCATAGATTTGGAAAAGTTCCTACCTCTTACTACGTCAGCCACACTGCATGTAGGGTCAATACTTCCAATGTGTTTGGGATGGGCTGGGTTTGTGTCGTTGCCAAAAAGGAGAGCTGTGGAACGTATAATTTCAGTGTGTTTTAGTGGCAAACAAACGGTAGCGCACCGAGAACATACAGTTTGCAGTTACTTCCCATAACCTACTGTGCTGATTGATGAGCATGCGGAAGGAAATGCGGTTGGTGTAGAAGCGGTCCAGGAAATACTGAATGTTGCTGCTTACAAAGGGGTCAAAACCAAATTTCTCCTTGTATTCAATCACACCCTGGGCCATGGTTGGAACCACATCGTTATGTCTGTTCCTAATTTCAATTAGGACCTCCAAGAAGCTGTGAAGACAGACAAGGCCGTAAGGAACATAAAACATCTTTTGAAAAGTGAAAGCTACCTAAAGATTCTTACAATTGTTAAATGTATCTCAGTTTTAAATGAGTACAAAACCCACAGAATTGAGAAGGTGTTTAAGGACAGTGACAGTGCAGTGACTGATTTAGATACATAATGAAGCCTAGTGACTGAAACCTACAATCATGACGATCATCAACATGGGCACAGTATCCAATGGTTAAGCAACAAAAACATTTACTTTTTTACATTTACAGCATTTATCAGACGCCCTTATCCATAGCGACTTACAATCAGTAGTTACAGGGACAGTCCCCCCCGGAGCAACTTAGGGTTAAGTGTCTCGCTCAGGGACACAATGGTAGCAAGTGGGATTTGAACCTGGGTCTCCTGTGTTACCCCTAGGCTACTTCCACCCTGTCAAAAATGTCATACATTTATGACATTTAGTGTTTCCCAACTTATTACAGCACATTCAAACGCATTTAAACATGTTTTTTATGTGAAGGGTGAGTGAAGTGAGAAGTGAAAGAAGTTGTGGTCACTGTGGTCCTCTTTAGGTAACTCATCGCCCATTGTGAGTAGTAGGCAGCCATTAGTGGGGCACAGGGAGCCGTGTGTGGGGAAGATACTTCAGGGTAACTTAAGCAAGGACAGTTGGTGGATTAGAACTGGTGACCTTCCAGGTTCCTGAGTCAGCCACTACCCCTACATGAGTCAGCATTTCTTGCTACTCAGTAAGTGAGGGTCACTGTCTCCTTACGTCACCAAGTATGTAAGTAACACCCAATAATGTTGGCCAGGCTTACAGCTGAATTAGTTTTGTTCTAAAAGGAGGGAACTTACTCTTCCAAGGCCTGTGCATCCTCTGAGTTACGGTTCTCATACTCCAGAAGTTCCAGGAAACTCTGCATGTACCTGCAGAAGGTCACAGCACACGGTCACATCAGGGTTCACGGACACGCTACTCACAGCAGGCACTACTAACCATTTCTGTACAAGCTTGACGGAGGGCTGGTTCAGCAGTTTGTCAGGCAGCAGGTTGACCTCTCTCATTGTATTCGCCAGACGGACCGGCAACTCCTTCCGCAGGAACATGTAGGACGTTTTCTCACAGGCATTATCTCTCCCTGTGGTTCACAGAAAGTGGATTGAAGTTACTTGATTAGGAAAGTAGTCCTGTCCTCTTTGCAGAAAAGCAACCCCAAAGCATAATGTTTTCTTGGTTTTCTTGGGATGCAACTCTTCTTCCGAGTCCAAGCATTCTTCTGAGTCCAAACATCAAAGTCTCATCTGATCACATGGTCTTCTACCAATCCTCCTCTGGATCCTCCAGATGGTCTCTGGGAAACTTTAGACAGGTGTGGACATGTGCTGGCCTCAGACAGCTCTCTGGTCTTGGCCATGGAGAAGCTGACTGCTTGAAGGTGTGAACAGGTGTCTTTTATACAGATAATGAGTTCAAACCGGTGCCATTAATACAGGTAACGAGTGAAGGAGAGAAGAGCTTCTTAAAGAAGAAGAAACAGGTCTGTGAGGGCCAGAATTCTTGCTTGTTTGTAGGTGCTAAATACCAGTCACATATTTTCAATGGGAAATAGTGGGTGACTATGTAAAAACCTAGCAGAAAATGTGATAAAGAGATTTGCAGACTAACATGCTGCCAGCAATACCTACCGGCACCATTCTATCCATAAAACTGAACATGATTCTTACGGGGAAGTGACAACGCACACTTTTATCTACAGTGCCAATTAAGTGTTATTGGTCTTGTACTGGGACATGAGTGCAGTTTGAAATGGTGAGTTTAGCAGTAAGTGGGAAAACTGGTTGACCGTGTCACTCAATGTTTGAGAAAATTCTCCCAGAATCATTTAACGTACATGGAATTTCTTAATTTTTAAAAAATAAATACATATAAAAATAAAATGGAAGTATTCAGGGCTAGGGTTAGTGTACACTGTAAATCCCATTAATCCACCATATCTAAACAACAAGATAAATTTCTCACCATGATTTGAAACAAGTCCTCAACTTATTACAGATTGATTGTGCATACAGGGAATAAGCAATCAAACAGGAAATTCTTAATCAGCAGAAATGTAATGTGCTGATTTGACACGGACAGGGGAAAAAAACAGGAAATAGTTCCCAGTTATCTAGTAGGTCTTTATCAGACTGAATGTGTTTGCTCAGCCAGCGAACTGGCGCAACTCACGAGTCATTGTGAGGTTAACCGAGCATGCCGCGCAAACAATTACACAAAACTAGCGGGAAATCATTTTTTTCCCCAATGACTGGATATCATAACAGACGGCTCAGTCATAGATCAAAGTACTGACCACAAACGTGTCTGCTTCCAAGACACAACTACATTTGTCTATTGATCCTGTTTCCAGTCACCAAGAAGGGGATCTTGGGTACAAGAGGTGCCAAAGATAATTCCGACATTGCTTCTGATGGAGGCAACCAGGTCCCATACAACCGATCCCAAAGCAATCTACCTTATTTCCATCTTAAAAAGTGAACCCTGCTAATAAACACATAACCCAGACTGCTGACTCTCACAGAAGGAACCGTTCACAAGTGCATTTCAGGAGTAAATATGTAGAATAGCACAAATTCTGACATTTATTTTGCCTCTCTCTCTCTCTCTCTCTCTCTCTCTATATATATATATATATATATATCAGCTGATAAACCAGTCTCCAGGTTCACAACAATGCGAGCTGCTGAGGTGTGACATCTGTCACCTTTGTCCCGTTTTAAGGCTGGCAAAAGGGAAGCCCACCCGAGACCAGCAGCACCTTTAATAATCGTGATCGCCTCACAAGTTCAGGCCAAATTCGAACTCACCGAACTCCAGAAACTGCTTGATGGAGAGCGGAGAAGGAGAGAAGCGGGAATAATACTCGATCTTTGGCGACGTGTTCTTTAAGAGAAACGCATACAGCCTCATCGTCAACGCAGAAACGATTGCGTCCGATCAGGAGGAGCCACCTGCGCGTCAGCGAGCGTTTAAGAAACTGGTTGCATCAGGTAGACATCGTGTTCCTTTCCCCACGTCGATGCCCCGTGTCCGGCACAATAAACTGCAGAAACGTGGGAGAGAAGGAAAAAAAAAAACCCTATTTACTGTCATAACATCTCCCGTGCTGCATCGCTGCACGTACACAAGGGCCCGCATGACAGCGCATGACAGCCCGGTCACGTGACAAAAAAACACGAACGCGATTGGCTTACGTCGGCGCGCGGCGCCACGCTGTCATTGGTCCGCTCAGCAGTTTTTTGATGTGACCAACCAATGACGTTACGGCGAACTTGACGTTTACGTGGTACGTCCCTAAGGCGCGAAACTCAGGTGGGGGGCCGGAAGTGTAGCAGCGAGGATGCGCCGTCTGGTAAATGGCCATGTCTTGCGTGGCTTTTGGATGCTCCAATCGGTCTAACCGAGTAGTCTAATATGGACTCCATTGGGACTTTTTTTTTTTAGGCTACCCTAGTGTTTTGGGTGACTTTGGGTCAGTCGACTGGGCTCCGACGGTCAAATACTGAGCGCAAATCAGAGTCATCTCTTCAACAGGAGCAGAGGATCAATCTCACGGAAGGCCAACAAAGACAGTGGGAATTTTGGGGACGGAATATTTTAGAACTCCAATAGACAGCTGAGACCCCGGGTCTGAGCCCAAATCTGATAGTTGGCAGGTCACAATCGGAGGGCATCATTGGAAATGGTACTTTAAATGGTCAAGGTAAATTATTGTACTAAGTTGTTTAATTAGCATTAATATTAAAATAACACAAATGCAATTGTCAGAAAATACACGAAAAAGTATAGGTAGCACAAAAATAAGACATCCTAGATCTGTATGAAATTTTCTTATTAATTTTAATAAATTAAAATTATCAACCTATTTAGGTCTGCATTTGGAGTCGGATGGTCTCCTGAGGGAACTCCCTCCCAGATCTGGATATCCACCAACTCCTGGACAATCTGTGGTGCAACATGGTGTTGGTGGATGGAGCGAGACATGATGTCCCAGATGTGCTCACTTGGGTTCAGGTCTGGGGATCGGGCGGGCCAGTCCATAGCATCAAGGCCTTCGTCTTGCAGGAACTGCTGACCCCTTCCAGCCACATGAGGTCTAGCATTATCTTGCATTAGGAGGAACCCAGGTCCAACCGCACCAGCATTCGGTCTCACAAGGGATCTGATGATTTCACCTTGGTACCTACTGGCAGTCAGGCTACCTCAGGCTACCTCTGGTGAGCACATGGAGGGCTGTGCAGCCCCCCCAAAAAAAAAAAATGCCACCTCACACTATTACTGACCCCCACTGGCAATGTTGTTGCCTGAACGTTCTCAACATCAGCCAGAAAGCAACTGAGAAGCGGTCTGTGGTCACCACCTGCAGGACCGCGCCTTTATTGGGGACATATTGCTAATTGACTGTCATTTCCACACGTTGTCTATTTCATTTGCACAGCATCATGTGAAACTGATTGTTATTAGGGCTGGGGGAAAAATGATTTCATCGATTTATCGATTTTGTAGTTTAAAACGATTTTTATTGTGGTTTTTTGCCACAATAGTTTTTTCGGACTTTCCCGCATTTAGTCCTTGTTGGTTACCTTTGCGCGATATGAGCCAGCCTCCGCCCCGCGTAACACAGTCAAAACAACATTGCAGCGTGTAGCAGAGAACTAGTTCCAAAGAAAGGCACAGGTAATTCCGTCATAATTCCAAACCATTCTGGAATTGGTTTGGTTTTGATGCAGCAGACGAAGCCTTGCTGCAAAATATGTTTCAAGGCTGTTGCTGCTGGAAGCAGCAGTACAACAAATCTTTTCCAGCAGCTGAGGAATAAACATCCAGAATGGGAGAAGTGCAGCCGGCTCCGTAGCGAAAAACGGCTCCTCTAGCACACCTGCTAAAAAGCAAACTACACTTCCTGACAGCTTTACAAACTGTGTGCCTTATGATAAGGACGGAGCACGATGGATCACGTTTTATATCGCCACAGACATGCTGCCAATTTATTCTGTCGAAAAGCGAGGCTTTAATCGCATGCTGAAAGTATTAGATGCGAGGTACATTGTCCCCAGTCGCAAGTATTTCGCCGATGCAGCGCTGCGTCACATGTACAATACAACTCAGGAAAAGATCCGCAGTGAGCTGGAGGAGATGCAGTTTTACTCAGCCACAAAGCACGTGTTTTGTAGTTACAGATAAAAGTTTACATCTGTTCATTCTTTGAGCAGGCTATATGTGTGCCACAGGCATGTTTAATTTTTTATATTCACACTATACTGAGAAGAGTTTTTTTTTTTTATTGTAATGTTATATGTTACAAAATTTGTAATTATCTGATTTATTGAACAGAAGCTGTGCACTTTTGCTTAAACCTGGGTTAAAGCTTGAAATTGTTGAATGACAGAGCCTCATTTACTTTTTGTTTTGGGATTCTACGCATTTTACACTCTTGAGGACAATCATAGCAATAAAGTTGCACTTTTGACACTATATCTGATGTCTGCAGCCATTTTTTAAGTGCATTGGGGGAAAAAAAAATCTAAAATCAAATCGAAACTCGAATTTTTCTTTAAAAATCGAAGATTTTTTTTTAGGCAAAATCGCCCAGCCCTATTTGTTATTCAGTGTTGCTTCCTAAGTGGACAGTTTTATTTCACAGAAGTGTGATTGACTTGGAGTTATATTGTGCTGTTTAAGTTAAAAGACTTTATTGTCATTGCACAATCATACTTAGTACAACAAAACTGCGGTGCCTTCCCGAGACAGCGGTTGTTGTAGACGTCCTTTTGGGAAGGAAGCGAGTGACCAATGATTTTACCTGTAGTGTTGATGACCTTCTGACCTATCTTCTTGCCTGCCATCGTGCAGCTTGAGTACCACACAGAGATGCAATATGTCAGCAGACTTCAAATGGAGCAGCGGTAGAAGATGGTCAGCAGCTCCTCCCTCAGGTTACCTCTCCTGAGGATCCTCAGAAAATTGGGTCGCTGTTGGGCCTTCTTTACCACCGCTGAGGTGTTGGAGCTCCATTTCAGATCTGCTTCCATATGCACACCCAGGAACTTAAAACTGGTCACCTTCTCCACACCCTCCCCGCTGATGTAGATGGGTTGCAGGTCAGCATTTTTCTTCCTGAAGTTGAGGATGAGTTCCTTGGTTTTTGAGTTGTTTTCCACACACTGTCTCTGGACCTCCTCCCTGTACACTGTCTCACCACCACAGTCATCTGCGAACTTGAAGATAGTGATATTTTTGTGGGTGCTGACACAGTTGTACAGTATGCACCCCTGTGGAGATCCTGTGTTAATGCTGAGGACTGTGGAAAGCTGGGATCCCACTCTGACTCTGAAGAAAAATCTCTAATCCAGCAGCAGATGGGGAGGAGAAGGACAATGTCCAGTAACTAAAGTCAACTAAAGTAGCTATCGGCAAAGAGCAACCTAGCATAGCGCCCCCGCTGGTCCAGGTGGGAGATGGTAGTGTGGAGCGCTATGATGGTTCCATCTTCAGTCCATCTGTTAGCTCTGTATGCAGCCTGGTGGGGGTCAAGTGTGGACGAGAGGTAGGATGTGATGTGTGATGTAGTTTTTTGAGAAGCGTATTTTAATCCGCTTCACAACTATATTCTGTACATGAACTCTCTGTGAACTTGACCACCAGCATTTAAATTTGGTTTCTTGTACCAAATGTGATTAAATTCCCTCAAGCTGATATAGTATGCTGATAACCTGAAAACATGATGTGTACATGAGAAATGATGAAATAAAATGAGATGTATCTGCAGATGCTCCGTTTCTGAGTACAGATCCCTCTTGGTGTCAGGTGAGAAAAGAATATGTGCAGCAAAACTACAAATACAAAAGTCCCACATACACCAATGGTTTAAGATCCACTTCACACACCATTAAAACCACCCATAGGTGGCGCTATAATTCGCCTACTTACATTATGGCTCATATCTTGAGAACCGTATGGTGTAAAACAAGAATGATTTCCTTTGATCCATTGAAGGAGTCTGAATCAAAAGCATTACTTGCCTCAAAATCCTGTCCTGAAAACATTACAATTTAAAAAAGAAGTGAAGTAAAATAAAAAGTCCAAATCTGAGTCTCACTAAACATCTCCAGACCATGCAAACAAAACATTGTTGTATGAACTTCTGTTTCAAAGTTGCGTGCCAATCAAAGTGCAGTTGCCAGTACAATAACTATAGATTGTGTCGTTCTTTTCTTATTTTTTAAGTGACTTTGCTGCTCTTCCCACCCGGTTTTCTCTACTCTATTCTAATATGATAAATGTTGGTGACTTCAATATTCATATGGACGTCAATAACCATCTTTCCAGAGATTTCTCATCTTATCTAGAATGGACACCGACTGGATCGTCTGTTCAAGAAAACAAAAAAAAGTACAATAATCATATTTTATTTTATAAGGACTGCATTGTCTCAGCTAAATCTGCAGACTACATTGTTTTAATTAGTTCTAGTGAAGGTAAGTCTCATTTTCTGTTTAGCAAAACTAAAGTCTCCTGATTCATTCCCCTCTTATATATATTCTGATAAATTTAGCAAATCTTTCATGTCTTATTTCACTCCCAAAATTTCTGTAGCTGCTGGGTGGACAGCAGTGAAGCGATTGTCATTGTGAAACACAGAACACGGTGACACGGTGAAATGTGTCCTCTGTATTTAACCATCATCCTTAGTGAGCAGTGGACACCATGACAGGCGCCCAGGGAGCAGTGTGTGGGGACAGGACCTTGATCAGTGGCACCTTGGCGATTCAGGATTCGAACCTACAACATTCTGATTACGATTCCTTACCCACCAGGCCACCGCTGCCCCGTACTGTGACCCCGCTGCTCCGCCCTGTGACGGCCCGCTCATACTGCCGTGCGGGTGCCAGAAGGCGCACTCACAGACATCGCAGCAGCTGGTGTTCATGGCGGGTTGAAAGTCACCGGAAGGCTGATGGTGTTTTAGCAGGCGTGTAAAATGCGCCGTCAATTTATTTAAGTCACTTCAAATTTAACACACTTCCTCAAACTGGCTTACTCGCCTCAACACAAGATGTAATTGGTGTGAAATGATGTTTTATTGTTCATTTTTTCATCTTTCTGTAAGATGACCTTAAATAAAATGACCGTTTTTGTAAAGTCACAATAGTTCTACAACACCGCCACTACAATACAGTGTTTCCCATGCACGACAATACTGCTGTCACCTTCGCACCATTTTAATCAGTAACGGGCAGCTTGACGTGTGAGTAAAGATGAGTGATGTGGTGTGATGTGATTGTAATGAAAGATTCAGTGGCTCGCAGTCCTATTGCATGCAAGTACCACTCATTCTAAAGTGAATTGTCTTTTGACTCATGTCCATGTGTCCTGTGTGTACAGTAACAACGAAGACGGCTTCGCGGCAGCGGACTGATACAGAAAACGTACGGAAACAAGAACATCTTCACACTTCAAGCAGCAAACAGACAGCAATGTCTTCAGCCTCTGTTCAAGATCAGTTATGACCTTTTCTCTCGTTTTTTGTACTAAATTAAAAGTTGTTTGTAAGTTGTCTTTGCATTTTAACACACTGAACTAGTGCACACCAAAAGTGTGAAAAAAGATAAAAAATAAGATATTAAAGTGCCCAGTCAGTTATCTAAGGCTGGTGTGGTGCTTGTAGAGGACTGAGCTGAAATGTAAATATATATGAAAAATAAAGTCCATTTACACACAGACACTCGTCATCATCAGTGAACACTGTGCAAATTAAAGAAGAAAAATGTTGTAAATAAAAAATGTTGTAAATGAACTCAAATATTATTTGCATGTGACCACTGTACCCCCATACTCAGTACCTGACAGTGAAGTTATTCTCATTGTGATACACTGCAGCACAGCACACAGTACACATATACACAACGTGTCCTTGACAGGTCACGGTGAAACCGCACCTGATTCCACTCAAGAACTGGGTGGTAACGGGTTGAGTGGTGGAACCAGCTGTGCTAAATGAGGATAAACCCAAAAACGTGCAGGATCATTTTACTCCAGGACCGGTTTTGTAGACCCCAATCTAGTCTTTGTACAACTGGTACTAGTTATCTAATGAGTGCCAGACTTGGCAGGTCTAGAAGGTCATTAATGTTAATTATGTTTCCTATAAAAGTGGAAGCCATACATGGTGGTGACTGTAATGTGGCATCATGGGTTGGTGGTCAGTGGCAGTGTTGCTGTGGGGAGGTGTTGTAGGGGTTTGTATGGGGGCAGTTCTGCTGGATGTTAAAGGTGTACCAGGTCCTGCTCCAGCTTCTGGTCAACCTCTTCCAAGACCTGCAATGAATCCACCTCTGGTTCATGCCAGTCCTCCCTTTGTCCCTGCGATGCCAGCCAGTCCCCCGTTTGTCCCCGGCGTGTTGCCACCTCCTCAGGTGCCTGCCCGTCCCCCGTTTGTCCCCGGCGTGTTGCCACCTCCTCAGGTGCCTGCCCGTCCCCCGTTTGTCCCCGGCGTGTTGCCACCTCCTCAGGTGCCTGCCCGTCCCCCGTTTGTCCCCGGCGTGTTGCCACCACCTCAGGTGCCTGCCCGTCCTCCGTTTGTCCCCGGCGTGTTGCCACCACCTCAGGTGCCTGCCCGTCCTCCGTTTGTCCCCGGCGTGTTGCCACCACCTCAGGTGCCTGCCCGTCCTCCGTTTGTCCCCGGCGTGTTGCCACCACCTCAGGTGCCTGCCCGTCCTCCGTTTGTCCCCGGCGTGTTGCCACCACCTCAGGTGCCTGCCCGTCCTCCGTTTGTCCCCGGCGTGTTGCCACCACCTCAGGTGCCTGCCCGTCCTCCGTTTGTCCCCGGCGTGTTGCCACCACCTCAGGTGCCTGCCCGTCCCCCGTTTGTCCCCGGCGTGTTGCCACCACCTCAGGTGCCTGCCCGTCCCCCGTTTGTCCCCGGCGTGTTGCCACCACCTCAGGTGCCTGCCCGTCCCCCGTTTGTCCCCGTGCAGCCTCAGGCTCCTGCCAGTCCCCCCTTTGTGCCCGGGTTTGTGCCACCACCGCCGCCTCAGGTGCCTGCCCGTCCCCCATTTGTCCCCGGCGTGCTGCCACCGCCTCAGTCTCCTGCCCATCCCCCGTTGGTTCCCGGGATGCCTCAGGTTCCTGCACATCCCCCATTTGCTCCTTCGCCTCAGGGAACAGGGGGGCAGCTTCAAGATCCTGGAAGTGTCCAGCAGCAGCTGCTTGGCCCAGTAAAGGAGCTGACCTGGAAGTTTCCTCAGATGCCAGTAGAGCCCACGTCCCCTCCAGTGCAGTTCCAGCTGAGGGAGCCGGTATCAGTCAGCAGTGTGGCAGCTACCTGTGACGAGAATATGGTGCACGTGCAGGTTAAGAAGGACCTGTTTGGTTCTGGAGAGCTCATCCAGGCATCAGACATCTCACTAGGAGGCTGTGGGGTGACTGGAGAAGATTCTGTGGCTCAGCTGCTGTATTTTCAGTCCTATTTGCAGGCCTGTGGCAGCCAAGTAGTGGTGAGTTCTGGTTCCTCTTCGGTCAGGAATCTGTAGGACTTTCTCCAGTAACTCTGGCTTTTTCCCCCTTCAAACACAGATGACCAACGATTCCCTGGTTTATTCTTTTTCTCTGACCTACATCCCAAGAGCCATTTCTGATGCTTCTGCTCCAATAGTCAGAACCAGTGGTGCTGTAATTGGGATTGAATGCCACTATTTGAGGTGAGCTCTATCTGATCTGCTCTCCCATGTCTCTCTGTATTTAGATGCTTTTTGATATCGGTTTCTTCTTGCACGTGACCAGGCTTCACAATGTGAGTAGCAATGCCCTGCAGCCTGCCTGGATCCCATATGCTGCTACTAAAACTGCAGAGGAGCTGCTGGTCTTCTCTCTCAAGCTCATGACTGGTAGGTACAGTTGTGGTCCACTGTTCCACTGTGTTTGCTGTTCCTAACATTTGCGTTTCTCTTCAGATGATTGGAAGTTTGAGAGGCCTTCCAACGTCTATTACATGGGAGATCTGATCCATTTTGAGGCTTCTGTCAAGCAGTACAACCATGTCCCCCTCCGGGTGTTTGTTGATACCTGTGTGGTCACCGCTGTCCCTGATGCAGCTGCTGCTCCCAGTTATCTCTTCATTCAGAACCATGGGTGAGGAGCAGCTTCATTTCTTTATGACTTTGTTTACGATGTTCTGTAGTCTCATTTTGCTCTTTTTCTTATAGGTGTCTGGTTTATTCCAAGCTCACTGGCTCATCTTCTCGCTTCCTGCCCCGTACACAGGATTTCAAGCTCCAGTTCCAGCTGGAGGCTTTCAGGTTTCAGCAGGGGGACACTGGCTCTGTACGTGTCTCAAGCTAGCCCTTCGCTCTCATGGTTCCACCACCTTGGTATGGTGGCTGACCGTCCGTATCTCTCTTGTTCCAGCTGTTCATCACTTGCTTGCTGAAGGCAACAGCGGCTGCTTCCCCGACTGATGCTGAGCACAAGGCCTGTTCTTTTGTAGGACACAAGTAGGTCTGGACTAGACGCTGCATTACAAACATCCACATGTACTTTTTATTCAGGCCCTGATCTTTCTATGAAGGTGGGCTGGTGCAGGTGGAGAGGACCAACTGTGTAGCTGCTGTGATGGTTCTTGTGGGTCCAGGAAGGCAAGAGATCTGACCTCTGTCTCAGGTATATGGACATGGCGTCCATTTTTGTCTTTCTGTTTGTGCTGATTATACATTTTAATCCTGTTCCTCTTCCTTGCTTTCAGATTCTGGATGGGAGAAAGAAATATCTTTGGGACCGTTGTTCATCAGAGGTTGACCAGCCTGTCCCCCTTTATGATCGTTCTCTTTTAATAGCCAAATAAATGGACTGTCGTGTATCAAGTAGTCTCGTCTCTCCTTTTCAAGCATGCACCATTTACAACTACAGGTCCTCTTTCCTAAATACACTTCAGATGGGGGTCTGAGGAACCAGACATCTGGAACAGTTTATTCTAATACATGTTTGAAGATGGTGTTCTGTGTCATGAAGTGGTAATTTTTAGTTAATTGGTCTTAGGTCCCCTCCACACAAGCAGTTTTTGGTTCCTAAATCTGTCCACAGGAGTTATCTGAACTGTGATCCACATGGAGATTCAGAACTGTCTCTTATGCTCTTAACCCCCTCCACACCATACGCTTCCTAGATCCTAGTCTGAAGAGCAGCTTGTTGGGGATTCCGCACTCAGCTCCCATCCATCCTCTTGCAGAACCTCTGCTCCCTTCCAAACAAAGTGGACGAGCTGCTGCTACTTACCTGGACCAACAAGAACTTTACACGTTCTACTGACTGTGCAGCCACTACTAACTCCACCACCATCATTACGTTTGCTGACGACACTGTCGTGGTGGGCCTGATCTCTGACAATGACGAGTCAGCCTACCTGGAGGAGGTTGGAAATCTGGAGAATTGGTGCCAGAGGAACAAGACAAAAGAGTTGATAGTGGACTTTAGTACCAAGCAGGAGAGGAACTACCAGACCCCTGTCATCAACAGGAGCCCAGTGGAGAGAGCGGACAGCTTCAGATACCTCTGTGTTCACATCATGGAGGACTTGTCATGGTCCTGTCACATCAACACCTTGGTGAAAAAGGCCCCTCAGATGCTTGAGAGACTCAATCCCCCCAGAATCCTTGCACATTTTTAATCTTGCACAATTTTGAAAAGATATTTTTTCTTTTCACTTTATACTTTGACTTCACTCATTTGCACACCTTCACCCTACCTGTTACACGTATTTTATGATTTATATTAAAGACATAAAAATGTAATATTTGGTTATGTTTGCAATATTTGTATATTGGTTCATTGTATACTTGCAATATTTGCAATAATGTGGTCTGTAGCAGTCGCTAAAGCATTTCAATGCATATCATACTGTGTATGACTATGTATGTGACAAATAAAATTTGAATTTAGTGCGAGTGTAGTTTAAGTTTATTTCAAATGAAAAAAAAAAACCTACATGCAGACTACAACGTTAAATTATGCTATATTTTGAAGAATCGCTTTTCTGTCAATTTGTTAGTGGCTCGGAGGTAAATACATGTCTGACCAATCAAAACAATAAATATCACTTATCAATTTTGGATTATGGCTCTTTAATTCTGTATTCCACCTTGGTCCTGTTGACATTCATTTATTTGTTAAAAGGAGCGTACCCCTCCCAAGATGGCGGCTCTGTTGACGTATTCGAACGGACATCTAGTTTTTATATGTAGGGTTTTTCCAGAGAGCAGCCACTCACAACATGGCGGCGACGTCACCTGCTTATCGTGAGGAGTCTATTTAGGTCCATGGTCTGCAGAACAAAATTGGCTGCTTAGGGTAAGATTATGATTTATTAAAAGTGGACTGACTACAAATCTGTCAAAAATGGAGACAGCATCAGCCTCGTAATAGGCTATTTTATTAAAAAAAAAACATTGGCGCTTCTGCTATTGACCCAAAATAAATACAAACTTAAATATAAATGTAGTAATTAATGTAATTCTGGTCATAATATTTAGAAAGAGGAATTCTGCCGTTTCGTTTGTGTAATAAAATGTCCAGGTTTACCTGTAACAGGTAAATCACTTCCTGCTCCTCAAAACCCAAACAGAGGCGCCATGTTGGTGAAGACGCGGGTTTTAAAGTAAAAATCAGTCCGGAGCCAAACCCAGCAGCGGTGAGTAATTTCTGGAGATGAAACTTTATGACTTATGAGTTATGGGGGTTCGGGACTTTAGTGATGAAGTGAAAGTGAATGCTGTCTGTAGATCTCAGTGGTTCCACGGTAAATAATCTTAGAAAATGTTCGATAAATGGAAAGGGCGGGATAAAGAAAGTTCTTTTTAAGTGTATTTTTTGTTTGTTGTGCAGCATTATTAGGATAATTGTTTTTAATAACCCATATAATAATGATGATGGGTTATTTGGTTATAATAGTAACCAAATAACCCATAACCCCCCCCCCCAGTCTCTGTGGGGACGGTGAGGAGGGGGACACTGGTCCCCATCAGACACACAGACCAGAGTCTCCAGTGTACAGCTGTATGTCTATGAAGAGTGACCGATCCATGGAATTTCCTTCAGACTTCAGTGGAGATTCAACCCCCTGTGATCAGAGGACTGGAACACACACAGCTCCATCAGGACACCAGAACCTGATAACCAACGACACGACCATCAACAGGAGCAGAGACACAAGTACGACTTTTATTACTTTTCACCTGAATATGTTGACTGGTGCTGCTGTAATTCCAGTTATAACATGTGTCCAGTAATCAATGTGATGTGAAGCCAGTCCATCATATATTTCCTTGGAACATGGAACTAATTAAAGTCTGTTGACTGTTTAGATGAATCACAGCCACCAATATACATACAGGTGAACATCTGGCTTAAAACATAGAATCACTACACAGCAGATGGTGCTGGTCTCATAGTAAAAAGCACAAGACTTACAACAGTGAAGAAGTAAAAGATTAATCATAATTTAAATAAAACTTCAAAAGCAGCAAAACCCCCAAAAATCTTATTTTCTTGATTCTTCTGACTGTGGGTGTTGTTCTTCATTACCAGATCCTGATGTTGTCCTACAGAGAGTCCTGGAGACTCATAAGTCCAGTATGAAGAGGTTGTTCTGAAACTGGCTAAACTGGCCTTCAACCAGCTGGAGAAGGGAAACCTCTTGTTTTATGAAGAAGACCTGAGAGAGTGTGGAATAGATGTCACTGCTGCCTCAGTCTACTCTGGGATGTGCACTGAGATCTTTAAGGAAGAATCTGTGTTTCAGCAGAAGAAGATCTACTGCTTTGTGCATCTGACCATCCAGGAGTTTCTTGCTGCTTTCTGGGTGTTTTACTGCTATGTGAAGAAGAACATGGAGGAACTGGAGACTTTTCT
The DNA here is from genome assembly GCF_900700375.1 of Denticeps clupeoides. Taxonomy (NCBI): domain Eukaryota; kingdom Metazoa; phylum Chordata; class Actinopteri; order Clupeiformes; family Denticipitidae; genus Denticeps; species Denticeps clupeoides. Next base: position 36,568,790 of record NC_041708.1, read on the forward strand.
TACAAGACAGAAGAAAGTCTCACTGGATGATCTTCTCAAAGCTGCTGTTGATAAATCCCTACAGAGTGAGAACGGACATCTGGATCTTTTCCTCCGTTTCCTTCTGGGAATTTCACTGGAGTCCAACCAGGAACTTCTACAAGGTCTCCTGCCCCAAACAGAGAGCAGCTCAGGGAGTCTCCAGAGAACAAGTCAGTACATCAAAGAGAAACTAATAAATACGAACAAACCACTCAAAATGGTCTTGACAAATTTATCAGGAAAAAAGAACATCTCCACTGAAAGAGGCATGAATCTTCTGCTCTGCCTGCTTGAGATGAAAGACTCCTCACTGCATGAGGAGATTGATGTGTTGGTGGAATCAAGTAAAAATCTCTCACCTGCTCACTGATTGACATCTTCTCTGTCTTTACAGGCTGGGTGGCTGTAACCTCACTGCTTCGTCCTGTAAGACTGTAGCAGCAGCTCTCCAGTCACCAGACTCACATCTGACTGATCTGGACCTGAGTTACAACAAGATCCTGGATTCAGGAGTGGAACACATCTGTGTAGGACTGGAGTCTTCATGCTGTAAACTGGAGACTCTCAGGTTGGTACAAGACTAACATGAACTTTCTTCAAATCATAGATAAAGAATGCAAGAGTTTATTGTTTACTTGTAAATTACAATAAATAAAAAATATAGATTTGTATTTGTAGATCTATTTTTCTTGTTTCTTTGGAATGTTGGATTTCTCCTCTTTTATAAACTGATCCAAGTCCCAGATTATAGAGATCATACTTAGAAACCATGGATAATTCTATTAAACAGGACCTAGATACATGTCTTCAGGACTTTATCTCTTGTAGGTTACATGGTTGCAGTTCTCTCTCCCGACAGCTGCTGTAATTTGTTCTAAATTCAGCTGTTAGAATCCTAACAAACACCAAGAGGAGAGAGAACATGAGTCCAGATCTTCTCACATCACTGCACTGGTTCCCTGCCACTTACAGAACTTTTACTAACTTTTACTTTTACTAATTCACTAAGGTCTGGTTGATCAGTTGGGGCCATGAGTCAAATAGTAAAACAAAGTTTGTAGTAGAATCTGCTTCTACAGATTTATGATCTATGTACATTACTTTTGTTTTTTATGATATGGGCATACAGGTTTAACTCAGATTTTTTGTTATCATGTTTCTCCCAGGCTGTGTAACTGTTCCCTTTCAGCTATGAGCTGTTCAGCTCTGTCCTCAGCTCTCAGATCAAACTCCTCACGTCTGAGAATCCTGGACCTGAGTTTCAATAATTTGCAGGATTCAGGAGTGGAACTTCTCTCTACAGCACTGGAGGATCCACACTGTAAACTGGAGACTCTACAGTGAGTGTTGATATCAGGACTGAATATTAATTTTTCATGGAAATAATTTTGGAATAAAATACATTTCAGCATCAAGCGTTTTATTTTGATCAGTTTTATACAAGACATGGTTTCATTTTTAGAAAGTGGTGAAAAGTTAATGTTATTTATTCATCATGAAACACTTTTTAATATCCAGGAGAAAAACATCTTCAAAATCATTATGAGTCAAAACATCAAATCATCTGAGTAAACTATTAAAGTGGAATAAATGATTAAAATATAAAATTCATGATTAATTATCATTTATTATTTATCTACAGGTAAATAAAGAGTAATAATGACTGTAATGATCTGATGTATCATCATGTTTCTTCCAGGCTCTATGACTGTTCCCTCTCAGCTGGTTGCTGTTCAGCTCTGTCCTCAGCTCTCAGATCAAACTCCTCACGTCTGAGACTCCTGGACCTGAGTAGCAATAATCTGCAGGATTCAGGAGTGAAACTTCTCTCTACAGCACTGGAGGATCCACACTGTAACCTGGAGGATCTACTGTGAGTGTTGATATCAGGACTGAATGACTCTAATTGGTCTTTCTCTCTCTCTCTCTCTCTCTCTCTCTCTCTCTTTCTCTCTCTCTGTGAAATGTGAATATAATTTACAGGTGACAAGGTCCTTGTATTTTATTGTAATTCGCAATGGGCCTCGTTCATCGATACGAACATATATGTGGTGTACGTCAAGTACGACAAGTTTTAACCATAACAACCCATAAGAACAATCTCCTGAAATCCTGGCTGCTCAACATCATTTACAAGTAATGATGCTGTAATTTATTCAGTCACAGCTTGATTGACAGGAAGTGTGGATGCGATCTTAGAGCAGCCATGGACTTCTGTGTATCGTACACTCACGTAGAAATGTGATAAATCACCAAATGGGCGTAGAAATGATGGTACGCATGTTTGACAAATGAGGCCCAGTATGTCAGGGACAGGAGAATCTTCAGAATGCATCTCGTATACAGTATATTGTATCAAGTCATGTGATCAGGCTGGTTTGAGAGCCTGGATCCTGGATTGAGTCTGTAGTGCAGTTGAAACTGGACCTTTATTATTCTTCAGAACATTTAGATTTTTGTGTGTGTTTCCTCTGCAGAACATATAAAGGTGACTTGGTCAAAATGAAGAAATAGAAGCAGCGGCTGAAAGTTGTGGGTCTGAAGAATTGTGGGTAGGAGAAGAGAGGGAGATGGACGCAGATATACCATGCGCTCACCAACAACAGACCAGAGCCATGTCCAGATTCAAAAACCTTAATGCCGTCCAAGTCTGTTTTCCACGAACTCCGGTCTGTTTCCACGTGTGTCTCGTGCGGGAGCAGAGGTGACGATTGGCTGGAACATCAATAAACAGGACTGCAGAGATCGTCTAAGTGAACACGACTGCGATTCATCATTCGTCACCCCTTGACCTCACACACACCAGAGCCAGAAACCCCTCAACACCGAGAGGAGTTACGCCCAGTTACACTGACAAGATGGACGGAGGTGAGGAAGTGAAGACCGCCTGGCCAGACACACCCAGAAAGAGAACAGAAGTGGGATCATCTCGTCAGCATCTGTCCTGCCGAAACATCTTCGAGCTTCATACGGACAGCGGGCTCTTCCTGATGGAACACAGCAGTGAGATGAAAGGAGGTTGGAGGAGTTGATCAACATCTGCTGGATTTTTTTACTCTTTACTTTCTTAAATGCTTTTTGCATCCATGATGAACAAAACTGTAAAAAGTGGGATCCTCCTTCTGCTCTACTCTTACTCGAAACATCATACCTGTTTTTTTCCCATGAATCATTATATCTATTATTTAACTTAAATATGCAAAGCGGGTCAAGAAAACAGTACCTGTTCATTTATAAAGGCTTTATAAAGTGTACATTTCTACATTATATTTATTTAACTATATGTGCAGTCTGTTCTATAATAATACAATTTCTGACCCACAGCTATACACCAACCAGACTTAAAGGAATTTAATAAAAAGTTTGATATGTATTTTTTGTGAACTGTGTTACGTCCTTTGGGCCATAGTCGGTTTGGGGGGTTCTCTGTGTGCGTTTTTTTGTGTAAATTGTATATTCTATCGTTTTATGGTGTGTTGTTGGTATGTACAACACTCTAAAAGCATGATATTTCACTTCGGCCTGGTACGTGTGTATTCCCGCCTCACATGTCCTTCTCCTATGTTGTCACATTTCCCAACCCCTAGACGGGGACGTGACAACTGTGAGGTTTCATTTCACTGACTGTTACGTCCTGGTTTAGGTCAGGAATGTAAACCATCAGAAAGATAGAGGGAAACGGCACAAACGTTTTAACCTTGTCTTTTAATAAATCGAAAGAAGTACAACTCAAGCCTAGACACAAGACAACAAAGCAGTCAGGCCATGACTGCTGTGAACAGGGCATCTGTCTGGTGTATTTCCCCCTCCCTCCATCTCAGCAGATCCATGGCATCTTTAACAGTGTGTGGGTTCAGCGGGAGCACCTGGGGGTCGGAGCTGGGACCGTGACAAAAAGAAGAAATAGAATGTATTTATTGTCCGTCGGTCACCGAGGGAGAACAGGGGAGTCAGAAAAACTGGAACACAAGATGCATACACAGTACCACACCCCAGAAATCGTGTTGGTGGGTGACTCTGTAGAGTTCTGGATCAACCACATTTGATACCAGTTCACCTGAGGAGGGCGGAAAAAAATGGTTGGCGACGTACCACGTCACACAGATCCTCCTTCTCCAGTACTCTGGAGAGGGAGAGCGTGTCGTGGGGGGCTGAGCTGGCGCAGCGGACGTGACACTTTCTTATATTTTATTGTGTAATTTTCAGTTTAAGAGCAATAAACATATATTTGTATTTTCATTCCAATATTTAAATAAGAATGCATAAATAGCTATATTAATTAGTGTGAATAAATAGGAGAAAAACACTCTTGGTAATATTGGTTGACTGAAAATCATTCCTTATTCTCCATCTCCATTTGTGGAAAGGAAAACCAAACCAACCAGATTTCAGTGGTTTCAAAGCTTTGAAACCCGAGTTATCCCGCCTGGAAATGTCCATAAACCTATATGCATATGAGCATAGTCTTCCAGTTGATTTCTACAGAGAAGTATGTTTTGGGCCAGACAGGTAACACTTGTTATTATTTCTACACGTCCTGTTTTACCTAAAAGTGGTCCATGGCTTTGAAATCTTAGTTTTCCTGGTAAGAAATTGACATTATTCATAATCCAACGCAGATTTAATTTGTGGTGAAAGGGTGTTATACCAGACGGGTAACTCTTTATACTGATTCTACACTGAAAAAAATAACATGTAAAATTTACTTAATAAAATCCTAGTAACAATTTGCACTAACAATGTTCAAGTAAAATTTACTGCTATAATTTTAAATAAAACGCACTTACCAAAATCAAGTAAAATCGAAGCATTACTATGACTTAAAATGTGTTAAAATATTAAGTAAATATTACTTAATTCTATTTAATGTATAAACTATATTTATTCAAAGCATTTAGATAAAGTCTATATATTTTTTTTTAAATATAAACCCACAGCTGTCCTTAAAATAGTAAATTTTATTTACTGTTATAAGGTAAGTTTTATTCAATATTTCAATAAATTTATTAAATATATTTAATTAAATATTTCTAAATATATTAATTTTGTCTGCATTTAAATAAGCCCACACACAACATAGACAATTAATTTTGTTCCAACATTAAACAATGACTCAGTCACACAAATGTACGGTTTTTAAAGTTACATTAAGCAAAACCTCAGTTTTTTGCATGACAAGTGTTTTCCTAGGAATGGGAGTCCTGAAAACAACTAAATTTCTCAAGATCGGAAAGTGTTTTAACCCCAAGAGGAATACAAAAACATGGGATGAGTTTTAAACAATCATGGATGTAATGCATGGATATAAGATTTTTTACCATTTCAATAAAAGTATCAATCCTCTCGAATAGTGCAGTTTCAACATTCAACACAGCACTCTGGACTTGTGCATTACAACATTAAATGCATAAAATATAAAACAATGCATAAAATGCATAAAAACATTTTTAGAAACAGTTAAAGATGTGCTTTTACAAATTCAGTTAAACTTAAAATAGTCTAAAACAAAGCAATTATCTAAACAAGTGATCAGAAAAACATTTTGTCTGTCCAAATGGTCCAATTCAACCTGGAAGATTTAAAAGTTAGTTGGGGAGTATACTGGCATCCAAAAATGTGCAGTACTTGCAATGGCAAAAGCTTTTAAGAAAGCAACTTCGACTTTAAAGCTTGTACTTTTGGAGACAGCTTAATTCCATCCAATTCTAGAAAAAGTTTCTGAAACACCTCGAAAGTGTAACGCAATGCTCTGGGGTATGCGAGGTTGAGGGCATAAATGAGTCCCATAAGCAGTGCACAAGCTTTAGCAGCATTGTGGCATCCCGGCAAGATCTCCTTTCCTTCAAGAATAATGGATACGTCCACTGGATCCTTTCCATCAGCTCCATGGACAACCAGAATCTTGAGGGTGTGTAGCGTTGTGTCACTGTGGTTGTCCTCCTGCACAATTTAGACAAAATAAATGACTTGGATTTAACTGAAAAATGTAAACTGAAGTAATACAGTATAGATTACGCTTAACTGAGTCAAGCCTATTTTACAGCGAGCCAGGTTTTGTTAAACATTAGTTGAACATGACATAAGCCAAATAATGTTACCCTTAGCCATAAATATACTACTTGACTGTGGTACATTGAGGCCAGTTGGAGCTAAACTCTGCATGACAGTGGCCCTCCAGAACAGAATTTGGACACCCCTGCTTTAAGGTTAACCTTTACATCAGGGGTGGGGAACCCTGGTCCTGGAGGGTCAGTGTCCTGCAGAGGTTAGCCCAAACCAGCTCCAACAAACATGCTTTGAATTTTCTAGTAGACTTTGATTACCTGGATCAGGTGTATTTGATTATGGTTGGATTTTAACCTCAGCGGGACACAGACCCTCCAGGAGCATAGGTTCCCCACCCCTGGTGTATGTTATGGTAATACAATTTTAACATTTTAACATGACATTGAACTATAAACACTTTACCTGGCAATCTTCAAACAGTTCCTCTTCCTTCTCGCCAAGGTACAGTATGAGGCTCCGGATAACAGCTTCACGCCTCATCTCAATGTTTTGGTTCTGTAAACATTATTATTTTCAATACATAACCAATATCCATAGAAAACAAACTACCAAGAAATAATATGATGGCATATGAGCAGTGATTTGAGTGAAGACCACAAGAGAAAAGTATGGAAAGATGGAGTCTGTCTGGTGGTTGCTTTTGTAGCGTGTTAAGCTGTTTGTTACCATTCTTTGCTGATTAAACTGCTAAATATATTTACACTACACTATATTACACAGTATGTAGCAATTAGTGTCTGGGTATTCAGATCACTAGGTTTAAATCTAGGACTTTAGTTTTCAAACAGATAGAAGTAACATTTATGCTGCAATAATTTAACAGACTGTAATGGAAACCACAAAATGAAATATCCCATGTACTTTGTTACATCTAAAGGTGATTGGTGCCAACATTTATAGTTGCCTTTAACTGTTTTGGTTTCTTATCTTTAGGTTTACCCCAAGGTTTCTGATCAAGTCTGGATAAGACCCAACAATTGACCTCTACAATAACAGTCCTTATTTGTGCTGTGTAAAGTACTATATAAATAAAAGTGATTAAAACTGACTATTGAGTGAGGATTGATACTGCATGTGCATATGTGTGTAGTGTGTGAGAGACAGACCACATTCCTGAAAAAGTGAACAAGCTAAATTTAACAAACACACCTGACTCAGTATGTCCATGTACGGCCTCAACTTGGTGCCCACGACACCTCCCTTGAGCTTCATTAGGGTAATCATTTTTGGTGTGTAGGTGTCAAGCCTGTTCATGAAGCTCTGTTCCAGCGAAATTGTAGTTAATCTCCTAAATTCTTCTTTTATATGAAATGACAAGAGATCAATGTTTAAATAATACTTTTAAATTATTGTTTCTGGCCAGACAAGAGGGCTTAATAAAGGGAATACATTCACATACCTCAGCTTCACAAAATAAGGCTGGCCATCTCTCCTTGAAGTCTTCAGCAGCTGGACTACCACTGACAACCTCAAGCCTTCGATAGGAGAATGTTTTTGCCATTTTTTCTTTTATCATTTTATGGTTGTTCTTTTTTTTCATATATTTTCTGTAATGTTTTGAAAGTCGTGGTAAGCGTAAGATGATCGCACTTTGGTCTGAATCAGATGGTGAGCTTGTAACATTTTATCATTTTATCAATGCGTCACTTTAAATCACGCGAGAACTGTCTCTCTGCTTATTGGTCAGACGTGTCTGCCGCGGGAACAACAAAAGTAAATACAGGAAGTAGATCCTGTGTCGTTGACTGCTGTATATTTCTGTGACTGAGGAGAAAATTACATGACGAATATTAAAGCGGGTCCGTCATCCTCCCAGTGATTGTTTATCACGTTAAATCACTTGTACATTCATCCGACCAGACGTGTGTGACACACTGCACCTTCTCGACGAATCATGTTTTACGTGTTCTAACGAAATAAATTAAAGTCTACAAATGATTTAATGCCGTCAGATAATGAGATTCATAGCGTTTGGTCCTGTTTTGGTTCGGTACGCGTTCTCACCAGGCGGACCGCACCAGAGTTCGGCATTTGATACGCAGTCAAGTGAACCGAGATCACCTCTTTCTGGAGGTCTCGGTCCACTTGATTTAGTGCGTACCCGAGTGCGATTGGTGATTTCACACCAACGAACCGAACTAAGGGCTTTTGGTCCGAATGGGTGAAAGCGCCCTTAAACAAATTCACTAGCACAAATTTCTTTGGTTTTAAACTGACTTCTGTATGAGGGTGCTTCATAGACTGCAGTGGAAAACGCAGGCCTAGGTTAATGTAACCTAGAGGTAACATTACTACAGTTATACAACAAAAGTCAATCGAACTTTTAAAATAGTCATGGACCGATGCATTGTCATAAATAACAAAAAAAGGGCAATAACTTACCTTACACACTAACTTTGCATCCACGTGTGACAATCCCAACCGTCTATGTCTATTCAAAAAACGCGGGCATGTGATTTAGCCAGGCGAAATCGCGGATTTTCTTCTTTCCGGTTAGTCACGCGGAGGTGAAGGTGCTAAGATTTTAGATTAAAATTACTCAGTATTTTTAGCTTTATGTGCAATGACTTTAAAACAGTTAAATCATATGAGAAAATATATAATACAATTTACTATTCCCAGTCAGTTCATTTTATACATGAATTATTGTGTATTGCTTTAAAATTTTACTTAGAAATTTTAATTTGCAATGAATTGTAATATTGCAATGTAAAAATTATGACAGTAAATCAAGTATATTTTACTATACCTCAAAATTAGTTTTTTCAGTGTACATGTACTATTTTATCTAATCAAGTGAGATTTCAGTAGCCCAAAGCACATAAACCTTAGAATTCCTGTGGAGCAGTGGTGACCTAGCAGGTAAGGAAGCAGAACTGTAAATTGGAAGGTTGTCGGTTTGAATCCCGATCCCCACACACTGCTCCCCGGGTGCCTGTCATGGCTCCCTACTGCTCACCAAAGCTGATGGTTAAAAACAGAGGACACATTTCTCTGTTTCACCAATGTGCTGAGCAGCAGTGTTTCCCAATGACAATCACTTCACTTTCCTGCCAAGATTTTACCATTTATTACAAACTGGTGTGTATATGAGAAAAGTTCCCAGGTGAATTCTACAGTGAAGAATAGTTTGGGCCAGACAGTTAATGCTTGATGCTATTTCTACACGTCCTGTTTTACCCTAAACAAGTGAGATTCCAGTGGCCCCAGTTTACCTGGTAAGAAATGACCATTCATCATAATCTAATGCGCAGTTCCCTATTAAAATGTTCAGTGAATACGGTGTAGGGCCAGACAAGTGACACTATTTATAATAGCTCAGCATTTAAAAGGTTTTTTATTTCATATAAGAATAATTTCCTGCAGTTTCCCCTACAGGAGTAGAGGTGGTACTGCAGCCTGCTGAGCGCCATTGAAGGTGAAACGGACGGTTCTACTAAGAAGTTTCAGCGTCCTGCGCTATTTTATAGTTAAATAACGCTGGATTTCTCCTTTGTTCATTTGTTTAAATAAAATCTCCAGGTTTACCTGTAACAGGTAAGCGATTTCCTTCTTTACCTGCTCCTCAAAAGCGAAAGTTTCTCCATGACGCAGTTTCTGAAGTAAAAGCCAGTCCGGATTTTACGATGGACGAACTGAACCCCAGCAGCGGTGAGTAACTTCATGTTCGGGGACCAGACGTCTTCGTTTCTTCTACCTGAGACCTGGAAATTGCGTCCGGCCGGGTTTTTAATAATTATTCGGCTTTTTAAGTTGCTTAAACATTCGTTACGTCATGGGAATTCTCGAGCTGGTCGAAGTATCACTGGCAAAAATTAACTGGTAATTAAAATAATGATAGTTATGAGTGATTTTTTTAATAACTCATTCATCTTGCAGTCTATATGCTGTAGCTACGGGCTCCGCGGTGTGGAGAGTAAAGACGCTTGACACAGTAGCTTGCAGAAGACTTTATTTGCTAGTACCAATCAGGTACCAGCAGAGCAACAGGAGAGGCATTCACCCTAGATCATTATACGCCGCCATGCCTGCTCCAGTCACTCCCCACTACCAGGCAACTGCCCACTATGGGCAGTGGTGGCCTAGTGGTTAAGGAAGCGGCCCCGTAATCAGAAGGTTGCTGTACCACTGAGCAAAGCACCGTCCCCACACACTGCTCCCCGGGCGCCTGTCATGGCTGCCCACTGCTCACTCAGGGTGATGGGTTAAATGCAGAGGACAAATTTCACTGTGTGCACTGTGTGCTGCTGTGTATGACGTGTGACAATCACTTCACTTTCACTAAATCCCCCAATACTCACCCCCAATACAACTTTTACTTCACTCACCCCAGAGGTGGCCCTTATGCTAATCAGGCCAGCCCTATTGGCTGCCAATGCTACAATACTGTAGTGAACGGGTTGGCGTGATGGGGAGAGAAGAGACGTTGACTCAGTGGAGTAGCTCAGAGGTGCCTTTTATTAGCCAGCACCTTTTGAACAGGTACCAGCACAAGAGGTGAACAGCCGGGCAACAGGAGTGGCATCAAACCGAGATCATAAATCCATGTGCCCTCTGTATTTAACGCTTGTACGTGTCCTCTGTAACGCATCACGCTTGGTGAGCTGTGGGCAGCCATGACAGGCGCCCGGGGAGCAGTGTGTGGGGACAGTTGTGTCGGGATTCGAACCAGCAACCTTCAGATTATGGGTACTCGCTAGGCCACAGCTGCCCCATTATTTGCCCATTTGCCCCCTCTTATTTGCTCCTTTTTCTGTTTAATGGAAAAATAAAAGCAGGTTTACAGACAAACCATTTGTATATATTTATGTATGTTTGTGTATATTGCAAACAACTGTCTACATACACACAAACATAAATCAGTGTTACAATATATATCATTCCAGTACTTGTACCACTATACCAGGACCATTACACCTGAACCAGATGACACAATATACCAGTATAAAAAGTATAAAAACTTGTTACAGTTTCCCTAAAACTGTCCTGAAGAATGAACAGTCTCTCTCTCTCTACCTCTCTCTCTCTCTTTCTTATTTTCTCTCTCGACAGGTTTAGGGGACTCTGTGTCTAAAATGAGTCTCTGTGGGAACGGTGAGGAGGGGGTCACTGGTCCCCATCAAACACACAGACCAGAGTCTCCAGTGTCCAGCTGTGTGTCTATGAAGAGTGACCGGTCCATGGGTTTTCCTCCTAACTTCAGTGGAGATTCACCTCCCAGTGATCAGAGGTGAGGAACAGATTGTGGAGTTTGGTGAATTGAATGACAGGGTTCCTACGGTCATTAAAAACCTGGAAAAGTCATGGAATTTAAAAAGTAGATTTTCCAGGTCTTGAAAAGTTTTGGAATACAGAAAAACATACAAAATTCTGAAAAAGTCATTGAAATCTGATCGACACATGAATGAATATTGAAGTATATATTTCCCGTAAGACTGTGCGAGAAACGTTTAAAACTAGCGCAGGTCTATAGTAACTATAGTCACGTTGTACTGTGTGCAAAGTTTTTATATTCCAGCACGCCCACAGCTGCATATCTCCCTTTAAAAATCATGTAAATTAAATCTGAGATCTTTGTTCGAAACTAATGGGGCCCATTTTACTCGATCTCGGGCAGTCAGGTAATGCGTTTTGAGTAACGATGCTAAAGTGAGATGGAGGCTATGTAGCTTCAGGAAATTGCGTTTTGGTTGCACCGCGAAAGCAAAGCCTGAGATTTTCAGGATTTCTTTCCCTCCTGTCTTGCCAAACATCACACAAAGCAGATCTATACCGTAAACCTTACAAAAGCAGGGCCAAGTGTCTTTCTCCATTGACATTTGACCTGAAGAATACAATTCTGGACATGTAGTAAAAGATAATAAAGAATAGGTCTTTAGTTCTGTTAAAAGCACTCCTCTGAAAATTTAATAATACTGAATACTGAAATTTTGTAGTATGTATGTAGTTGTGGATATTACATTCATTTAATTAAATGAAGTTTAAAACATCTTTCCTGTAACATCAACCGAATCCAGTTTAAAAAAAAAAAAAAATTTCTGCTTCTCACAATTATATCATGGAAAATATATTCTGCAGGAATACGTACACATTTAATAAAATATTTCACACAAGTTCATGCATCTTGCTTTGCCTCCATAATTAATTATTTTAGTTATACTGTCACCTTCCTCCTAGACCAGGAGTCGGCAATCCGCGGCAATCTGTATGCAGCTTTTTCATCCTGACGCGGCTCCCTGTGACTTTGTAAAATAAATAATAATTTACGTATATTATATTTTTAGTCATTGTTTTTTTATTATAGTTAGAAATGTGAAGGTTATTCAGATCTTATAACATGAAAATGCGATGTGTTTAATTTTTTGTCACACAAAATATGCTGTACACAAATGCTGTATACATGTATGCCCGCCACCCTGCCTGACCACCACACCACAGCTTTTAATCAGCTTGTTCAGTTAGAGTAGCATTTAGTGATGTCTCTTGGGGTGAGTAAACAGTTGTTTGCAGTATTTTGTGTTTAGCATTATTTTAGCATAATTAGCATAATCAACAAAGAAAATTAAATAAACAAGAATTTATGTCCAATTTTTATTAAACAGGAACAAGCGCTATAATGTGATTTAAGAACAGTGTTGTCTGCTTCCTGTATTTACCTTAGTTGATCCCGCAGTGATATATCTGGCCAGTCAGCAGATAGAAAGTTCTTGGGTGATTCAAAGCGATTCATTTTGTCTCGCTCTGATTTTTCCCGTGTGAAAGGAAACTGAACCAAGATGGAAATTATATTATGTTCAAAATTAACCAACTGATTCGGACCAAAGCAAATGTCCTAACATATGAAAGCGCCCAGAGACACAAAAACACAACCAGCCACACCAATCCCCAGGGGCACTGGGACGTAGACACTACACACAATATCTCAGTCAAATAAGTAATTAAGGTGGAGATGTACCGGGAGTGTATTTCTCTACATTTACATTTACAGCATTTATCAGACGCCCTTATCCAGAGCGACTTACAATCAGTATTTACAGGGACAGTCTCCCTGGAGTGTCTTGCTCAGGGACACAATGGTAGTAAGTGGGATTTGAACCCGGGTCTTCTGGTTCACAGGCGAGTGTCTTACCCACTAGACTACTACCACCTCTAAATGTTTGCTTTGTGTCTTTTATTTTCTTATTTTCTAAATACTTTTATTTTGGTTACCTGTATTCTGGTCAGGGTGAGAGGGAATAGTGACAATCTGGGTATTTAATTAATTGTGGAATATCTAAGTGTGGTAGTGTTTTGTAAAAAAAACTGTATGGTGCCCTTGGGTTAGTGGGTTAGGGACCCGATTCCTTTCTCTTTAACACATGGCGTGGGCTATAAGATTGATAGGCGCAGGAGGGAGATGTGATGTTGTGACGCGATATGTCATCTAGTGTCATCTAGTCATTTGCTGTTTGAGGAGCAAAATAAAAATACAACAACAACAACAACAACATTTATTTCTTATATAGCCCAAAATCACATACAGTATGTCTCAATGGGCTTTGACAGGCCCTACAGTTGACACCCCCCACACTTGACCCTTCTGCACACAAGGAAAAACTCCACACAAAAAAAACTCTAGGAGAGAGAAAAAAAGAAAGGAAGAAACGTTGGGAAGGAGTGATACAGAGAGGGACCCCCTTCCAGGGTAGAGTGAGCCTGCAAATGGTGTCAGTGCAGGGTTGGATATGATATAATGATAAGTCCTACGGTTGTAGGGTTGGAGAAGTCCAGGATGTAGTCAGTGTCATGGTCTAGATTACGTGTCCATAATGATGTTACTGGTCCATTTGAAGATCCCTGAAGCTGTAGTTGTAACGGTGGTGGTGGCTGTGGTGACCCTCTGGTTTGTTTCATGTTTTGTCCAAGCAGTTGTCAGGAACCAGGATTTATTTGCTGGTCTGATCACTGGGGTCTGCCAGTAGTCTGGGTGCTTGATTCCGTGTCTCGCAGAAAAACAAACAGAAGCAGCGGCAGACAGTTGCACTGTACGACCGATACTGAAATATGTGGTTATAGTGGTATATTGGTGCTACAGTGGCCCGGTACCCTAACTAGGACAGCCTAACTAGGGTGAATTTAACTTTGTCTGTGTCTAACAGGGGGACTCTGTGATAAACTGGACTTTATAATTGACACTGCGTCAAAATCAAGTGAAATGAGGGTCTAGGACTTTAGCAAAAAGCCAGAGAAAACAGATAGGTTTTGAGATTGTGTCTGAATCCCGAACACTGACAGGCAAGCTGTTCCACAACTGCGGAGCTCTATAGGAGAAAAACACAACACAGAAGAAGAACCGCTACACAACATAACAAATGTGAAAATTCTGCTGTAACATAAATGTAATAGAGATATGTTCTGAACATATGAGGTAGTTTGTTTTTGTCAGTTCAGAGTGGAAAGTCCCTGAGTGTTCAGGTGTCTGATGGTCTGTGGAATGAAGCTGTTGCAGAGTCTGGCAGTGAGGGCCTGAATGCTTCCGTACGTTTTTCCAGATGGTAAGAGGGTGAGATGTGCATATGAGGGGTGTGTAGAGTCCTTCACAATGGCGGTTGCTTCCCTGATGCAGCGTGTGTTGTAAATGTGGATTGTGGATGGAAGAGAGACTCCGATGATCTTCTCAGCTGTCCTTACTATCTGCTGTACGGTCTCATGGTCCAATATGATGCAGTTCCCAAACCAGACATTTACATTTGCAGCATTTATCAGACGCCCTTATCCAGAGTGACTTACAATCAGAAGTTACAGGGACAGTCACCCTGGAGAAATTTAGGGTTATGTGTCTTGCTCTGGGACACAATGGTAGTAAGTGGGATTTGAACCTGGGTCTTCTGGTTCATAGGTGAGTGTCTAACCCACTAGGCCACTACCACCCATCAGACAGTTGTAAGCTGGTCAGAAAACTCTCAATAGTCCCTCTATAGAAGGTGATGAGGATTGGTGATGGAGATGTGCTTTCCTCAGTCTCCGCAGGAAGTAGAGTCTGCTGGGCTTTCTTGGCAGTTGACCTGGTGTTGAGAGTCCAGGAGATGTTCTCCTCTAGACCAAGGGTTGTGTTCTTGATGATCTCCATAAAAATTAAATCAATGTTCAGTGGAGATTGGTCTATCCATTCTTTTCTGAAGTCAACAATAATCTCTTTAAGTTTTGTCCACAGATTGTTGACCTTACACCAGTCCGTCAGTCATTGTGCCTCCTCTCTGTATGCTGACTCAACATTCTTGCTTATGAGACCCACCACGGTTGTGTCATCGACATGATTTTGGAGCTGTGCATTAGGAACTCTTTATTCCTCAGAGGCCAAGACTGCAAGGCCAACATTGTACAATTAAATGAACTTAAACACAAAATGGCTCCTACAAACAATATCTACAAATTAGACTAAGTAGTATTGTGTAGTAATAATGTCAGAGAACAAGTGTTGCTCTGGTGCTGCAGTTCAGCTGGATATGAGGGTAGGAAACGTTTTTCTGTCTTGTCGGCTGGTTCTGGTCTAATCACTAGTCTGCCAGAGGGAAGGAGTTTAAGAAGATGGTTTTTACTGTTCTAGAGGTCTGAAATTAATTTCCTGCCCATTTCTTCTCCGGTCATCTCCAGAGTCTGGATTATTCTTACTTCACCAGAACACCATTCACTCAACCTCCTACCAATATGCATCAATATTATCATTCAAATCAGCCTTTACACACTAGATTTCTTCACACAATAACTACTTGTAATTTGCTATTTATTTTGGTAAATAATTTGACATTTAAAAATTGCTGTATGATAATTTACATATAAAGACGAGTCAATAGTGTCAATCTGAGGTGTTGAGGGTTCTCACTGTCCTTCTGTGTGTCTGCATTGTGTGGAGGACTGGAACACACACAGCTCCATCAGGACACCAGAACCTGATAACCAACGACCCGACCATCAACAGGAGCAGAGACACAAGTACGACTTTTATTACTTTTCACCTGAATATGTCGACTGGTGCTGCTGTAATTCCAGTTATAACACGTGTCCAGTAATCAATGTGGTGTGAAGCCAGTCCATCATTTATTTCCTTGGAACTTGGAACAAATTACAGTCTGGTGATTGTTTAGATGAATTTTAAACACCAATTGTCATTTTTAGGCTATTAGTAACAAAAAAGGCAATAAAACACAATATGAAACTGTAAAACCTTCAACAAAAGGACCAATCACAGCCACCAATATACATATAGGTGAACATCTGGCTTAAAACCCAGAATTTTCTTGATTCTTCTAACTGTCTGTGGATGTTGTTCTTCATTACCAGATCCTG
Organism: Denticeps clupeoides; assembly: GCF_900700375.1. Classification (NCBI taxonomy): domain Eukaryota; kingdom Metazoa; phylum Chordata; class Actinopteri; order Clupeiformes; family Denticipitidae; genus Denticeps; species Denticeps clupeoides. The sequence continues at coordinate 36,585,203 of NC_041708.1, forward strand.
ATGTTGTCCTACAGAGAGTCCTGGAGACTCATAAATCCAGTATGAAGAGGAAGGTGGAGCACATATGTGAAGACATCATAAATCCGGAGAACCAGACCCTCCTGAAGAGCATCTACACAGAGCTCTACATCACAGAGGGAGAGAGTGAAGGGGTGAATAAAGAACATGAGGTTCAGCAGATAGAAGCAGCACACAGGAGAAGAAGACAAGACATGCCCATCAACTGTAATGACATCTTTAAAGCCTCACCTGGACAAGAGAAGCACATCAGAACTGTGATGACCAAGGGTGTTGCTGGAATAGGAAAAACTGTGTCTGTGCACAAGTTCATCCTGGACTGGGCAGAAGGAGCAGCAAACCAAGACGTAGATTTCATCTTCCTGCTTCCTTTCAGGGGAATGAATTTGGTTAAAGATGAAGGGTACAGTCTTCATCAGCTTCTGCTGGACTTCCACCCTGAGCTTAAGGAGCTGGAGGACACACAGAAATATGAGGGCTGTAAGATGATCTTCATCTTTGATGGTCTGGATGAAAGCAGAATTCAGCTGAATTTTCACATTCAGAAACAGAAGCTGTGTGACGTCACACAGACATCATCAGTGGGCGTGGTCATAACAAACCTCATTCAAGGGAACCTCCTCCCCTCGGCTCTCATATGGATTACATCACGACCAGCAGCAGCCAATCAGATTCCTGCTCAACACATCAGCCAGGTAACAGAAGTGAGAGGCTTCAATGACCCTCAGAAGGAGGAGTTCTTCAGGAAGAGGATCAGAGATGAGACCCAAGCCAACAAAATCATCTCCCACATGAAGACATCAAGGAGCCTCTATGTCATGTGTCACATCCCCATCTTCTGCTGGATCTTAGCCACTGTTCTTCAGGAAGTGCTGGTCCAGGACGACAGTAAAGAAATCCCCAGAACTCTGACTGAGATGTTCACCCATTTCCTGATCATCCAGACCAACATGAAGAACCAGAAGTACGATGAGAGGAGTGAGATGGACAGACAGAAGCTCCTGCAGTCAAATAAAGAGGTTGTTCTGAAACTGGCTAAACTGGCCTTCAACCAGCTGGAGAAGGGAAACCTCTTGTTTTATGAAGAAGACCTGAGAGAGTGTGGAATAGACATCACTGTTGCCTCAGTCTACTCTGGGATGTGCACTGAGATCTTTAAGGAGGAATCTGTGTTTCAGCAGAAGAAGATCTACTGCTTTGTGCATCTGACCATCCAGGAGTTTCTTGCTGCTTTCTGGGTGTTTTACTGCTATCTGAGCAACGACATGGAGAAACTGGAGACTTTTCTTACAAGACAGAAGAAAGTCTCACTGGATGATCTGCTGAAAGCTGCTGTTGATAAATCCCTACAGAGTGAGAACGGACATCTGGATCTTTTCCTCCGTTTTCTTCTGGGAATTTCACTGGAGTCCAACCAGGAAATTCTACAAGGTCTCCTGCCCCAAACAGAGAGCAGCTCAGAGAGTCTCCAGAGAACAAGTCAGTACATCAAGAAGAAAATGAACAATCAGAACACACGCAAAATTGTCTTGACTAAGTTGTTTGGAAAAAAGTACATCTCCACTGAAAGAGCCATGAATCTTCTGCTCTGCCTGCTTGAGATGAAAGACTCTTCACTGCATGAGGAGATTGATGTGTTGGTGAAATCAGGTGAAAATCTCTCACCTGCTCACTGCTCAGTACTGGCCTACATGATCCTGGTATCAGAGGATGTTCTGGATGAGTTCGACCTGAAGAACTACAAGACAGATGATGGTGGCCGTGAGAGACTGATGATCTCAGTGAGGAACTGCAGAAAGGCTCGGTGAGTTCCTGACTGAGGATCTTTCAGTCTTACAGTTTATATTATAAATTTGCTGTTTATGCTGAACACAGCCCCACTGCATACAGCGTCCAGTAAGGACCAACAGTCACTACAGATGAAATGATCAATCAAATATCATGTAACACACAGCTGTAAATATGATGGACATCTTCTCTGTCTTTACAGGCTGGGTGGATGTAACCTCACTGCTTCGTCCTGTAAGACTGTAGCAGCAGCTCTCCAGTCACCAGACTCACATCTGACTGATCTGGACCTGAGTAACAACAAGATCCTGGATTCAGGAGTGGAACACATCTGTGTAGGACTGGAGTCTTCATGCTGTAAACTGGAGACTCTCAGGTTGGTACAAGACTAACATGAACTTTGTTCGAATAATAGATTAAGAGTGTAAAGGGTCAAACCAAAAGTCAGATCATCTGAAGTATTTTTTATTGTTTACTCATAAATTTTTTACTTGTAAAAATGAATATTTGTATCTGTACATGTATTTTTCTTGTTTCTCTAGAATGTTGGATTTCTCCTTTTTTATAAACTGATCCAAGTCCCAGATTATAGAGATCATACTTAGAAACCAGGGATAATTCTAGGACCTAGATACATGTCTTCATGACTTTATCTCTTGTAGGTTAGACTGTTTCAGTTCTCTCTCCAGACAGCTGCTGTAACTTGTTCTAAATTCAGATGTTAGAATCCTAACAAACACCAATAGGAGAGAGAACATGAGTCCAGATCTTCTCACATCCCTGCACAATGCTGAATGGTTTAGATATGAAAAATATTTTTAAAACGTGTGAGGAACACAAGCCTGGTAGGTCTGGTAGATCAGTTGGGACAATGGGTCAAATAGTAAAACAATGTTTTTAGTAGACTCTGCTTCTACAGATTTGTGCAGATATGTGCATACAAGTTTAATTCATAGACTTGTATGTATCATCATGTTTATTCCAGGCTATGTGACTGTTCCCTCTCAGCTGTGAGCGGTTCAGCTCTGTCCTCAGCTCTCAGATCAAACTCCTCACGTCTGAGACACCTGGACCTGAGTAACAATAATCTGCAGGATTCAGGAATGAAACTTCTCTCTACAGCACTGGAGGATCCACACTGTAAACTGGAGACTCTACGGTGAGTGTTGTATTTATTATATTTTATGTCATGACTCTGGTGGTTTTCATTTAATTTTCATTCATTTTCATCTTTAAAACATTTTTAATAGTAAATTATACATTACTTTTTGCATCTGAAAAATGATAAAATCAAGTCGGAACCTCAGTTGATGCACAGACTTATAATATATGTGTTACTTATAATACCAGGGCGCCATCAAAAATGTATCATGTCTGTCTAGGAGGTTCTGAGTAGACAGAAAAGCTCTGGAGCTCATCAGTGTTGAGGACCATCAAGGGCAGGGTGTTTACCTGAGTGTAGAGACAGAAAGGCAGAAGAAAGGTTAAAGTAAGACAAACAATTAAATAATAAGATAGTCATAATAGTCACTTCTGTTGCAGCTTCTGAAGAGCAGTTTGTATCTTCTGATGTTTTTTAATCTGCTGTCTTCATATTCTGATGTTTCATCATGTTTCTTCCAGGCTGTGGCACTGTTCCCTCTCAGCTGGTTGCTGTTCAGCTCTGTCCTCAGCTCTCCGATCAAACTCGTCAGGTCTGAGACTCCTGGACCTGAGTATCAATAATCTGCAGGATTCAGGATTGGAACTTCTGTCTACAGCACTGGAGGATCCACACTGTAAACTGGAGACACTACGGTGAGACGTACAATCAGTAATAACAGGGACAGGTCAGAATCAGAATCAGAAAAACTTTATTTTATCTGGAGGAAATTAGTCCAGTTTTTTGGAGAGTTACTGTGTGCGTGTCACTTTAAAGTGGAAAGTCCCTGAGTGTTCAGGTGTCTGGTCTGTGGGTCTGTGGGATGAAGCTGTTGGACAGTCTGGCAGTGAGGGTCCGAATGCTTTCTTACCTTTTTTTCTGATAGTAGGAGGGTGAAGAGTGCATGTGAGGGTGGTGTAGAGTCCTTCACAAGGCTGCTGGCTTTCCTGATGCAGCGTCTTGCTCAGGGACACAGTGGTAGTAAGTGGGGTTTGAACCTGTGACAGTTTTGTGGTCTTCTGGTTTATATGTGAGTGTGTTACCCACTAGGCTACTTACACCCTCTGTTTCATCCCGGACCCTCCGGTGACCACTTACTGCACCCCCGGTTGGTGCCTTCTGGTGACGTGCAGCCCCTGCCGCTGCATGTCCCCCTGATGCTTCCTGCGTTGCTCCCTGCCCCGCGCAGGAAGGCGGTCCCTGCGGCAACGGTTTACTGCACCCCTGGATGGTGCCTTCTGGGCACATGCAGCCCCTCTCGCTGCATGACCATGCTGACAGTGTGACCAGCTTCCCACCCTGCACCGCGCAGGGAGGGTGTCCCGGACCATCTGGCGACCGTTTACTGCACCCCTGGGTGGTGCCTTCTGGGCACATGCAACCCCTGTCGCTGCATGTCCATGCTGACAGTGTGACCAGCTACCCTCCCTGCACCACGCAGGGAGGTGGTCTCGTACTCTCCGGCGACCGTTTACTGCACCTCAGGGTGGTGCCTTCTGGCCACATGTAGGCCCTCTTGCTGAACGTCCCTTCTGCCAGTGTGGGGGCCTTTCCAGACTATCCGCTCAGGTCCTTCTGCATCCGTTGGGACAAGCAGGTCCTCTACCTGACTGTCCCAGCTGGATCCTCTTGCCTCCCAGTGGGCTTTGTGGTGCTACGCCCCCTGGAGGCAGACCCAGGCCCATACCTGGCCCGCCCTGCTTACTGGCTACCAGAGAACCCAGCACTGTCCCCACGCACCCTCCCCTCAGGAGGAGCCCCCAAGCCGTACCACACCCCATCAAAAAAAAACTTTGGGGGAGCACTCCCCCTGGCTGGACAAAGGGGTATTTCTGGGCTCGCCCACCTTGCCCTGGACTGGCGCAGTCGGGTCAGGAATTTCCTCCCTGGGGTGCATCTCAACTGCACCCAATCATGACAATAATACAGGATTTGGAAAAAGACACATTGCTGACTAATGACAATAGTCATGACACCACAGAACCACTCTGATATTAATCACTGTAACATAAATAAGAATTACTCTAATTACAAATAAACAGTTATGAAAAGTGATTGAAAGTTAGAAGTTAATGTTCTTAATTCATCATGAAACACTTATTAATATACAGGAGAAAAAAAACTTCCAAATATCAGTATAAGCATAAATGATTAAAAGTAAATCTAAATATAAAATTGTATGAGTTTATCTACAGGTAAATACATTAGAACAGTAATAATCTGAAGTATCATCATATTTCTTCCAGGCTGTATGACTGTTCCCTCTCAGCTGGTTGCTGTTCAGCTCTGTCCTCAACTCTCAGATCAAACTCCTCACGTCTGAGACTCCTGGAACTGAGTTACAATAATCTGCAGGATTCAGGAGTGGAACTTCTCTCTACAGCACTGGAGGATCCACACTGTAAACTGGAGAATTTACAGTGAGTGTTGATATCAGGACTGAATATACATTTTCATGGAAATACTTTTGGAAAAAAAAAATACATTTCAGCAGCAGAGTTTTATTTTGATCAGTTTTATACAAGACATGGTTTCAGAAGAAAGGTTAATGTTCTTCATTCATCATGAAACACTTTTTAATATCCAGGAGGAAAACACCTTCAACATCATTCTGAGTAAAAACATTAAAACATCTGAGTAAATTGTTAAAGTGGAATAAATGATTAAAACTAAATATAAAATTGATGATAAAATTGTATGAGTTTATCTACAGGTAAATAAAGAGTAAAAACGACTGTAATAATCTGATGTATCATCATGTTTCTCCCAGGCTGCGGCGCTGTTCCCTCTCAGCTGTGAGCTGTTCAGCTCTGTCCTCAGCTCTCAGATCAAACTCCTCACGTCTGAGGCTCCTGGACCTTAGGAACAATAATCTGCAGGATTCAGGAGTGGAACTTCTCTCTACAGCACTGGAGGATCCACACTGTAAACTGGAGACTCTACGGTGAGACGTACAATCATTGGTTACAGGGAGAGTTCAGAATCAGAAAAGGTTTGTTTTTCTGGAGGATATTGTTTCAGTTTTTTGGAGAGTTACATTTACATTTACAGCATTTATCAGACGCCCTTATCCAGAGCGACTTACAATCAGTAGTTACAGGGACAGTCTCCCTGGAGCAACTTAGGGTTAAGTGTCTTGCTCAGGGACACAATGGTAGTAAGTGGGATTTGAACCCGGGTCTTCTGGTTCATAGGCGAGTGTGTTACCCACCAGGCTACTACCAGCCATGAGAGTTAGTGTGTCACTTTAAAGTAGAAAGTCCCTGAGTGTTCAGCTGTCTGATGGTCTGTGGGATGAAGCTGTTGGACAGTCTGGCAGTGAGGGTCCGAAAGCTTCCTGACCTTTTTTCTGATAGTAGGAGGGTGAAGAGTGCATGTGAGGGGTGTGTAGAGTCCTTCACAGGCTGCTGGCTTTCCTGATGCAGCGTCTTGCACAGGGACACAGTGGTATTAAGTGGGGTTTGAACCTGTGACAGTTTTGTGGTCTTCTGATTTATACAGTACAGGCCAAAAGTTTGGACACACCTTCTCATTCAATGCGTTTTCTTTATTTTCATGACCATTTACATTAATAGATTGTCACTGAGGGCATCAAAACTATGAATGAACACATGTGGAGTTATGTACTTAACAAAAAGTGGAGACTGTGGCCTCCACAGTCACCGGACAAATCCAGATGGTTTGGGGTGAGCTGGACCGCAGAGTGAAGGCAAAGGGGCCAACAAGTGCTAAACACCTCTGGGAACTCCTTCAAGACTGTTGGAAAACCATTTCAGGTGACGACCTCTTGAAGCTCATCGAGAGAATGCCAAGAGTGTGCAAAACAGTAATCAGAGCAAAGAAAGTAGAATATAAAACATGTTTTCAGTTATTTCACCTTTTTTTTGTTAAGTACATAACTCCACATGTGTTCATTCATAGTTTTGATGCCTTCAGTTAGAATCTACCAACGTAAATAGTCATGAAAATACAGAAAAAAATTATTAAAACTAAATAAAAAATTCTTGATAAAGTGTGTGTTTATCTACAGGTAAATAAAGATGTATAATGACTGTAATAATCTGATGTATCATCATGTTTCTTCCAGGCTGCGGTGCTGTAAACTCTCAGCTGGTTGCTGTTCAGCTCTGTCCTCAGTTCTCAGATCAAACTCCTCACGTCTGAGACTCCTGGACCTGAGTAACAATAATCTGCAGGATTCAGGAGTGGAACTTCTCTCTACAGCACTGGAGGATCCACACTGTAAACTGGAGAATCTACTGTGAGTGTTGATATCAGGACTGGATATTAATTTGTCATGGAAATAATTATGGAGAAAAATACATTTCAGCAGCAGAGTTTTATTTTGATCAGTTTTATATAAAACATGGTTTCATTTTTAGAAAGTGGTGAAAAGTAAATGTTCTTCATTCATCATGAAACACTTTAGTATCCAGGAGAAAAACACCTTCAACATCCAAAAACATCAAAACATCTGAGTAAATTACTAAAATGGAATACAACATTAAAACTAAATATAAAATTCATGATAAAGGGTGTGTGTTTATCTACAGGTAAGTAAAGAGTGATAATGTGTCTTATAGCCGGTCGGGGATGCAACATTTTATGTGGACCAGGCAACGTAAATATAGAGTTGTTTTCAGTTCTGCCAATCGGCACACGCCTGCGGGTTAGTTTGTGTTTTTTCCCCTTTTCAGCCCTCGTACCGTTTTATTTGTATTTAATAAACCATTCCGCTTCCTTCCCCCGTCAGCTCGCGGAAGTGACCTAATGACTAATAATCTGATGGATCATTATGTTTCCTCCAGACTGCAGTGCTGTAAACTCTCAGCTGGTTGCTGTTCAGCTCTGTCCTCAGCTCTCAGATCAAACTCCTCATGTCTGAGACTCCTGGACCTGAGTATCAATAATCTGCAGGATTCAGGAGTGGAACTTCTCTCTACAGCACTGGAGGATCCACACTGTAAACTGGAGACTCTACAGTGAGTGTTGATATCAGGACTGAATATTAATTTGTCTTGGAATTAGTTTTGGAGAAAAATACATTTCAGCAGCAGAGTTTTATTTTGATCAGTTTTATACAAGACATGGTTTCAGAAGAAAGGTTAATGTTCTTCATTCATCATGAAACACTTTTTAATATCCAGGAGAAAAACACCTTCAACATCATTCTGAGTAAAAACATCAAAACATCTGACTAAATTATTAAAGTGGAATAAATAATTAAAACTAAATATAAAATTCAGGATAAAGTGTGTTTTATTATCTACAGGTAAATAAAGAGTAATAATCTGATGTATCATCATGTTTCTTCCAGGCTGCGGCGCTGTTTCCTCTCAGCTGGTTGCTGTTCAGCTCTGTCCTCAGCTCTCAGATCAAACACCTCACGTCTGAGACTCCTGGACCTGAGTTTCAATAATCTGCAGGATTCAGGAGTGAAACTTCTCTCTACAGCACTGGAGGATCCACACTGTAAACTGGAGAATTTACTGTGAGTGTTGATATCAGGACTGAATGACTTTAATCAGTGAATATAATTTACATGTTACAAGGTCAGTGTAGTTTATTTGTAATTCACAATGGGCCTCGTTTATCAATCCAAACGTATATTTGGTGTAAAAATCACGGTACGACAAGTTTTACGTGTGATTCTTGATCCATTCGTACTCACACGTCAGTCTTGATAAATTATAAATCCGGTGGATGAAACACCCTGAAATCAGCGTCATTTACATGGCCGCACCCGAAAGCTTGGCGACATGAAGGTAACAGAAGGTGGCAAAAAGGCTCTGAAGTGGAACTCGACGTCATTACAACTGAGGTAGAGACGACTTTTTATACTATTTCTGCTGCACTGAACGAACAAAAAGAACGAAGATGCTAATTTACTCAGACGGAGAGGAATAGAATGGTAATGTACACAGCTGGCCAGACAAATGTAAACTTGATCAACATTAATTTTAATAAACCAGCGTCAAGCAGCAGTGGCGATCTGGGACGGCGACCACGACCGTGGATCCTGACTGAACACATCCTGCAGAGACAATCGGAGACGTCTGATTTATTAGTAGAGATGATGAAACATTAAAAGACAGAAGTGAAAATGTGAAAAACTATAAAGAAGAATAAAGTGTCTACAAACCTTCTGTCTTATTTTAACAGCACACATGCCAAGGATAAGTAGTTAGAAGTCACATTTTAGAAGATGTTGAATGATGTCCTGTCTTCTTCTCGGCATCAGCCCATCATACTGCGGAGCATCAGATGGAACCCACTCGTCCGGCGCTATATTGTCCAGAAGCGCACAGACAAGATGCCGTCTGGCTTTTTCTGACATGTAGAAGTTCCTCCAGTTGGTCTGACGTGGCACTCCAGCATGTCGACTGTACGTGATGTTGTATCTCCTCTCCCGTCTGGTGTCAGATCTGCCGGGGCTGAATATGATGACTGCCATTGCTCTTAAGTCACTCTCTTTCATCGTTTAACCTACAATGATGCATCAATTAAACAAGGATTTAATTTATCCTGGATTTCTGCACACAATAGGGGCAGTGGTGGCTTAGCGGTTAAGGAAGCGGCCCCGTAATCAGAAGGTTGCTGGTTCGAATCCCGATCTGCCAAGGTACCACTGAGGTGCCACCGAGCAAAGCACCGTCCCCACACACTGCTCCCCGGGCGCCTGTCATGGCTGCCCACTGCTCACTCAGGGTGATGGGTTAAATGCAGAGGACAAATTTCACCGTGTGCTGTGTTGCTGTGTATCACGTGTGACAATCAATTCACTTCAATTACACACAAGGCACTTGTGAGTGAAACATAATGACATAAAATATGTAAAAAAATAATGGTTGCCATGGGCATATCTGTAATAACGTAACTAAATATGCGAACTATAATCTCACAATTAGAAAAGTCGATTAAAAAAAGCTCATTAATCATATAAAACCCATAAGAACCATCACCTGAAATCCTGGCTGCTGAACATCATTTCAGTATGTCAGGGACAGGAGAGTCTGTAGTGCAGTTGAAACTGGACCTTTATTATTCTTCAGAACATTTCGATTTTTGTGTGTGTTTCCTCTGCAGAACTTATAAAGGTGACTTGGTCAAAATGAAGAAATAGAAGCAGCGGCTGAAAGTTGTGGGTCTGAAGAATTGTGGGTAGGAGAAGAGAGGGAGATGGACGCAGATATACCATGTGCTCACCAACAACAGACCAGAGCCATGTCCAGATTCAAAAACCTTAACGCCGCCCAAGTCTGTTTTCCACGTACTCCGGACAGCGTGAGATGTCTGTTTCCATGTGTGTCTTCTCGCGCGGGACCAGAGGTGACGATTGGCTGGAACATCAATAAACAGGACTGCAGAGATCGTCCCAGTGAACACGACTGTGCTTCATCATTTGTCGCCCTTTGACCTCACGCTGCTGTACAAGATTGAAGGTTTATTGTCAGTACAACAGTATACACAGAACACCGTGTATTGAAATGCTGTTTCACACAGACCCCCATAGTGCAATCATAAAAGAAAGAAAATTATATATATTGTATAATGTATATACACACTAAACTAAACTATACTAACTAAGACTAGAACTGACCTACTGTACAGATCTCTAGAAGAGAAAAGTAAAACTTTTCTGTACGATGAACAGGACAAACAGGACAACATCATGTAGGACGCTTGTAAGTGGACATGTTGGGTATTTCAAACAGGACACATAAGACAAGACAAACGTGCAAAATGTGCAGAAATGTGCAAAAAGAGAACAACAGTGCAGTAATTAAATGTGTGTGGGGTTAAACACATTTACAAACTTAACAGCAAAAACGAACTTAAACCGTTTACTAAAATACCATGTGACTCAGAAGTTCACCTTTTTGAACATGGATTATGAAGAATTGTACTGTCTGTACTGTGTTTTTAATTCTAGTCACTTGTCACTTTTCTTAAATCTTTGTGGACTTCTTAACGAATGTCCTTGTCCAGGCGACTGTACAATGACAATAAAAGGTGTTGACTGTTGAAGGTGAGAAGGTGTGCCAGCAGCAGGGGACGTCGTGCAGGATGCTGGGTTGGTTGTGACGTTGTGGTGACAGAAAGGCAGAATGAGAAGACACATTACAGTTTTCTTATAGATGACATAAAGCCGTTTTGGAGTATATCAGTAATATATTTCATGCTTTAATTTATCAATGTTTAATTAAAACATCTAATTTTATTTAGCACAAAACAGCAACATTCATGTTACCTGCATGCACTTGTGTCACAACAGAAACAGAGGGGAGAAGTTCAACAAAATGGTATTAATAATAATAAAAGGACAAAGCAACACAGAGAAGTAAGCTTGGGACAGGGGGAGTGGAGACGGGGACACTTCACACACTTCCACCTGAAATACAAGCACAAGAACGACAGCTGGAATACATGCACTAGATTCTGAGCCAAAGCGAGTACAAGACGAGACACGAAAGCTAAACCGAGGAGCGCAGCACACTCCTCACTCAGTTCAACTCCAGAACCCGGAACACTGATGCAGGAAATGTCTTCTAGTGCGGGGAATTACAGGGGCGTGGCTGCACTCGGTGGTCCGGGAACTCTGGTCTGGTGTTTGAGCTCCTCGGGGGACAAAATCTAGAGTAAAGGGGAGAAGCAGACAGAAACACATCAAAGAAAAAGTCCTTTCACTGCCCTTTCACGCACATGTGTCTGCTGAACTACATTTAATTTTAGAGGACTAAAGCTATTTTAGCCATTAATGAATGAACTGAGTTATTAATGTGTTGTGACGACTCCTGCTTAAAAAGCAGCGAAACCAGCAACTTGTCACTTGCTCAGAAAAGACTCCCAACATTCCGGGTCTGTACTTTGTGGATGGGGAACTTGGAAACAGGGAGCGGGAAAGGTGGTTACACCTCGAAATTTAGAAGTCAAAACGCCTCTCTGTCTCGGCATGAAATTGGTACGTTTTTTTTACAAGGTTGGTTGGATGGATTTGCTTTTCCACGCGACTAGTGTTGTACCAAAATTTCAGTATTCCGTACCAATACCAGTGAAAATCCACGGTTCTCTGAACCAATTTCGGTACCAAAGCAAAACACAAAAACATGAATTGAACAACAAGATATTTTTATTAATAACAAACAATAATTAAACAAACATGAGTGAATAACAGACTCTTTTTATTTATAAACTTTAACATTTATATAAACTAAACAAAATATGCCATGACTGGACAATAAAACAAAACCAAAGCATTTTAAACATTTGAGTACCATACCATATAAATTTATAAAGCACTTTAACAAAGTGCTGTACATTAAAATAAAAAAATAACTCAATAAATTACAAGCATTGAAAAGAACATGTTTAAAAAAAATGGAAACAATTTCACTTACTCTGTGCTTAAACTTTCACCCAAAACTTCACTTGCCTGCAGTGTTTTTGGAGATTTTTTTTACTTTTCTAACATAGTTCTTGACAAATCTATAAAAGATGCCTCGGTGTCCAGTTAACGTTTCCAAATAAGTAGGAAAATATGCAAATATGTTTTTATATGTAATAATTAGTGGTGGGCCGTTATTGGTGTTAACGTGCTGCGTTAATGTGAGACTCTTATCGGGCGATTAAAAAAAATATTGTTAATCTATTCACAAAGTTGGGTTGGGAGCTGGGTCTATACTACGCAAGCTATGATGACTTTCATCTTGATATTTTTGCGCGGATGTATACCTAGCCGAATTGCACTGTAGGGGGCGAGAACGAGTCTTCGAACTGTGAAATTACCACATCAAACGTGACGTGGTAACATGGATGCAGCTATGAAGCCGCCGGGTTTGCTTCAGGGAAAATTTATTTTTAAGAAGCTTCCCAATGGAAACCTTGACAAGACTAAGGTTGTTTGCACCAAAAGCAGAATTAGTTTACTGTAGGAGTTCTTCCAGTCTCAAGTATCACCTAAACGCAAAGCATCCGTAAGCTAATGTGGAGGAGGCCGGGCCAAGTACTGATGTAGTGCAGGGGAAGAGTCATCGTCAAACTACTATGTTTGAGTGCAACCGAGGCAAGCCCGTCAAAAGAGAAAGCCGCAAAAGACGAGAAGATGGTAGAGGCGAGGTGTGTAGCACTGACTGACTATAAACAATGATAACTACCTCGGCGTTACTGTACACCTCATCGATGCCAGCTGGGAACTTCACTCCTTCACTTTAGGTAGGCTACGTTATGTAATTTTAAATGATATAATATTAATTTAATTACTTAGCCTATTAATTACCACAACACCACGAATTACCAGCACATTATGTTTGCTTCTTGATGATTGCTAGTTGTTTACTACGGCAGAATTCAAATGAGCCATTTTAATCTAGATTAATCTAGATTCATTCCAAGATTACAGCGAGATTAATCTAGATTAAAAAATTCATCTATGACCACCATAATGTAAAGACCAACAAAGTAAAATTTACATTATATTAATGTTACCCGCTCTTATTTTGATAACCCCTTTGTGAGTGGAAGTACGGTAATAGAACTGATCTTGACGTAAGACAGAAGGCGCGAAGTAAAGCAGGAAAAGCTCAGTGGCAACGCAGAGAAAAGGACAACCGAAAGAGTTAAAAGCAACAAATCTAGCATCAGTTGATAAGGGAACAAGGTTTGTAACTATGACTAAGTATATTTGAGCAACTTGTAATGTTTGTGAGAAAATACTTATTTAGTTATGCTAAGGGATTAACGTAAGGTGCTATGCATCTCTTCTTTCGAATTCCATGCAGTCTCCGTTTCTTCTCCTGTGAACATCATTCTCATAGTCTTATATCGCCCTCCAGGGCCACTTGGGCCCTTTATAGATGAATTGGACACTCTCCTCAGCACTTTCTCTTTAGAAACCCCCCTAACTCTCCTTGGTGACTTCAACTTTCCATCAGCCCAGCTCCAATCATCCTGCCTTCTTCCCTTCTCCACTCTTTTTCCTTGACCAACAGCAACATCTCTCCACACAAAGGAGGGAATGTCTTGGACATGGTCTTCAGTCGTCCTTCTCCAACTTCTGACCTTTCTTCCACTCCCCTTCACATCTCTGACCACCACTTCCTGACCTTTACACTCACTGTACCTACAGGATCCACAACTGTCCCCCATCCATCCTTCATTAGACACAACCTTCACACTGTCTCACCTTCATCTGTATCTTCCTGCATTCTTTCACATCTCCCAACCTCTGACTCATTCTTCTCCTTACCACTAGAGATAGCCACTAACTCTCTCCTCACCTCACTTTCCCTTTCCATTGATCAACTCTGTCCTCTATCAACTAAACCCAAAAGGACTTCTCCCCCTGCGCCCTGGCTCTCCGATACATTGCGTAGCAATCGAAGAGTTCTTTGAGCAGCGGAGAGAAAATACAAGAAATCTCAACTTGACTCAGACCTACTGTATTACCAGAATCTTCTGCGCAAATTTTCCACTAACCTCACTGCTGCTAAAACTGCTTTCTACAAAGCAAAACTAGAAGCCTCTGCCCACAACCATCAAAAACACCACAACATCTTCTTATCCCTACTCAACCCTCTGACTCCCCCTGCCCCAACTTCCTTAACAGCTGATGATTTTGCCAACTTCTTCACAGGGAAGATTGAAAAAATCTGTGAGACATTCTCCACCACTAATCCTACTCTTCCTTCTGAAAATTCGACAACTACTCTAAATCAATTTTCTAAGATCACATCTGATGAAATAATTCAGATTATATCCACAGGCAACCCAACCTTCTGTCCACTAGATCCAATACCTTCTGCAATGTTTCAAACTATCTCCCCTGACCTCATCCCTTTCATTTCTTATATCATAAACAGCTCAATCTCATCTGGCCACGTACCACCCGCCTTTAAAACAGCCAGGGTTCTTCCAATCCTAAAGAAACCCACTGCTGATCCTACAGACATTAACAATTACAGACCAGTTTCCCTCCTCTCATTTCTATCCAAAATCCTTGAGCGCTGTGTCTACAACCAGCTGTCACTCCATCTATCACAGAACAACCTCCTGGATCCTAACCAGTCTGGCTTCAGAACAGCTCATTCCACCGAGACTGCCCTTTTGGCTGTTACCGAGCAGCTACATGCAGCCAGATTGACAAAACTGTCATCAGTTCTTATTCTCCTCGACCTATCTGCTACATTTGACACTGTTAACCACAAGAGACCCTCTTGTCAATCCTGAAGAGGCTTGGAATTCGGGGCTCAGCATGGCAGTGGTTTGCTTCCTACCTTGATGAGCGATCTTACCAAGTGACTTGGAAAGGATCCACCTCTACCTCACGTAGACTCTCCACTGGTGTCCCTCAAGGCTCGGTGCTAGGTCCTCTCCTTTTCTCCCTCTACACAAGATCACTTGGTGAGGTCATTTCCTCACATGGATTATCCTACCACTGCTATGCTGATGACACACAACTCCTCTTCTCCTTTCCTCCCTCTGATCTACATGCTGCTTCCAAAATCTCTGCATGTCTAACCGACATCTCGTCTTGGATGGCAGCCCATCACCTCCAACTCAATCCCACCAAAACTGAACTAATATTCATTCCATCAGATTCTTCACCACATCAGGATCTTGCTATTTACCTAGACAACTCGCCGCTCTCTCCTTCTGCAACAGCCCGCAACCTTGGCGTAACAATAGACAACCAACTCTCCTTCCCAACTCACATCAGCAATCTTTCCCGCTCATGTAGATTCCTTCTCTACAATATCAGACGAATCTGCCCTTATCTGTCAACCCAGGCCACCCAACTACTGGTTCAGTCCTTAGTAATCTCAAGACTGGACTACTGCAACTCCCTTCTAGCTGGTCTACCACTATGTACCATCCGACCTCTACAACTCATACAAAATGCAGCAGCACGACTAATCTTCAACCTTCCCAAATTCTCCCACACCGCCCCTCTGCTACGTTCCCTCCACTGGCTCCCAGTAGCTGCATGCATCAGGTTCAAAATACTGATGCTGGCCTACAAAGCCAAACATGGAGTAGCACCATCCTACCTCACAGCCCTTACTACACCTCGCACTGCACCTCGTTTACTCCGAGCCTCCAGTACTGCTCGCCTGGTCCCTCCATCTCTGAAGGTAAAAGGAAAACATTCATCTAGACTCTTCTCCGTCTTGGCCCCTCGGTGGTGGAATGAACTTCCCCTCGAAGTCAGAACAGCTCAGTCACTGAGCACCTTCAAACGACAGCTCAAGACCTTCATCTTTAAAGAATATTTAGATTAAATTGTAATTTTCTTGTTGTCAAACTTGTGTACAGAATCTACAACAGAGTGAATTAAATAGATGTATTCATAGTTGGGGTCCTAGTGAACCGGAATTGATCTCTTCATCGATGGTAACTTAAGCACGTTGTAAGTCGCTCTGGATAAGGGCGTCTGCCAAATGCCGTAAATGTAAATGTAAATGACGAGGGATGTGATGGTAATTTTTGGTATCTGCTCTTGCTTAGCTCTGACACGGACGGCTTCAATAAATCATCATTTGACCATCAGTTCTGGCCTTCTCAATATTGACTGAATGCTACAGTAAGAGCTTGACCGCCGCCTCCTGCTGCACTACGTGGTTTAAGGTAATACCCGCGACGTCTCTCAGAAGAGAAAACGGATCGAAAGGGGCTCAAAATGGAAGCCGTACAGGCTGCATCACTAAGTCAAACGGTCACAAATGAACAAACTGCAAGTTCACAACAAGACATTAAAGATCCAATTACATTCAAAGAACAAATGTTAAGTGAGCTTCAAGATAAAGCTCAAAGCATGTCTGACTTACCAAGACGAAAGAGTTAAAGTACAAACTGAAAAGATGATAACATACCGAAAGGAAGAATTAAGCAAAAAAGAAAGGAGACTAACAACTCTTTATGAACAATGGAAAATGCAAGTACGAGAAACAAGAGAAAAGCTAAAGACAGATATCACAGACAAAGAGATGTCAGAACTTGCAGACATAATAGAACAAAGGAGAGACAATATATTGATGTTCTATTCAGAAATAAGAAACCAAACTGCACCACCATCTGACATAAGGAGAAAGATTGATGCATGTGAAGCAGTAACTCATGAAGTTGTAAGAATAATTCTGGAGAGAATAAGTGGTGTTGATGGAGATTTTGATGCAGAGCGTGAAAGAACTTGTTTACGTGGATTTTTGCAGCATGACTACGCCTTGTCCATATTAGCGGTTTCACGATTAACCGCAATTTAAAACGGCACGGTTAATTAATCGTAAAGGCTCCTCAACACAGTGTTTCTGTTGGCGCTCTTAAAAATGTAGATTATGACAATGCTATCAACAGCTTGGTGGCACTCGCCCGGAACAAAAACGTTTTACCACCAGGGGTGCACTTGTGCTAGAAACACAGACAGTACAATCAGCGCATAATGGCTCACTGACGATGGATCACCCACATGCAAAACGTGCCACAAGAAAGTTTCGGCAAAAGGAGGTAATACCTCGAACATGACTCCTGCGGGATCATCATCCAGCTTTATACGCCCAAGTAAAGGTAATATAAAATAACTGATTTAAACTGTTAGTAGCAAGTTATTTAATGAGTTGGAGGGAATTAAATGTAAATGTGTCACATTTCACTAGGGGCGGGGTAAAAAAATCTATTCTTGGATGCATCTTAACACGGGAATGCGCCCGGACATTCAGCAGCAGGAGGAGGAAGGCAGAGAAGTGTAGCACAAGGCTTTGGACACGCGGTCGAGTGTACACACACACACACACACACACACATCTAGGAACTTCACTGTAACTCACAAATCCACACACTCGCCCGGGCTAGGCTAAGCGGCTAACAGGCTTGCGCTGTAAACAAACTAGTGCAGATTACGGGGGCGTGCAGTCTAACCACTAACGCACAACAGCAACCGCAAACACAGGCTGAGACTCATGCTTTGCATCCACCGTCTCCGTTACTTGCGGAGCCTGTGTGTGCGTGTGTGAGAGAGACAAAATCCAAAGTTCGATTTCCATTCAGATGTTTTATTTCCCGACTTTCGCTTATAATCACACTGAAGAAAATTGGATGACAGACCATTTTTTCGTTTCCCCTTTTTGCATTTTCTAATTTAAGACGAAAATCCATTGGCCGTCACGTACACGGACCGAGCTGGTGTTCCTGTTCATGTAGTATGGAAGGTAGCAGTTAGATTGTTAAAGTCTGATGTTAGCATTATTAATTATAAAGAAGCTATTACGGTGCAGCATTGTTAAGGTGTGTGCAAGTACACGTGTTTTGAAAAGGGTATAATTTATTAGTTTACTACACCCGTTTGTTTAATGCGCTAGGCTTAATGCATTTGCGTGAGAGATGTTCAGTTTCTGAGACCTTTTATTGAGACCTCAAACAAACAAATCACAGTAAACAGGCTAAAAGGTTATATATTTAAAAAAAATTAAATTAACTTAAGTCAGTAGTGTATTGGTAACTAATTGAAATGTTTGTTGTTAACCTTCAGATTAAGACTGGTGGGGCTGCTGCTGTTCAACAGCCTACTGTGGCAGAATCCTTTGCAAAGTGTGTGACCTATGCTCCCTAGGTCAAAGCAAGCAGAGGATTTGAATAAAGCTGTGGTCTATTTCATTGCCAAAGACATGATGCCGTTTCAGATTGTGGAAAAACCTGGATTTCTCCATTTGATGAAAAAGGCAGTGCCACAGTACAAAGTTCCAACAAGGAACTACTTCTCCACAACAAAACTACCAGCCATGTACCAGGAGGTACGAGCTGGTGTAGAAGAACAGCTGGCGGAGGGTGAGTGGTTTGGTGCAACCACAGACCTGTGGACCAGCACTGGTGGTGGAGGAGAACCATTTATGCACTTTACAGTCTAATACATCTCTGCTGATTGGAAGCTTAAGTCTCACTGCCTTGATACTATTTATTTTCCAGAAGACCACACAGCAGAGCATATCACAGAAATGATGGAGAACATGCTCATAGACTGGAAGATAAAGAAAGAGACTCTGTCTGGAATTACAACAGACAATGCCAGCAATATGAGGAAAGCCTTTGAATCATTTCCCTGTGTTTGGTTTTCTTGTTTTGGTCATAATTTAAATTTGGTCCTTAAGATGCCAAGGGTGGAATCCGCTATCAGAGCATGCAGGCATTTGGTGCAACGGAAATGTGAGCTTCAAAAGAAGCAGGCACAATTGAACATCCCTCTGCATTCACTTATACATGATGTGGTTACCAGGTGGGGATCCACATTTGAGATGATTTCCAGGTTCTTAGAGCAGCAGCAGGCCATCTGTGGGGTGCTAGCAGAAGACAGAAGCACCTGGCATTTTATGCCTAAAGACAATGAAATCACTGTCCTGGAGGAAGTAAGCCAGCTCCTATGCCCACTCCATGATTTCATCGATGTCCTAGCCTCAGAGAAACAAGTTACACTTTCCTCTGTGAAGCCAGTCTTAGAGCACAGAAACAATGAGATACTTCAAGAAAAAGGGGAAGATAGCACTCTCACTAAACAAATGAAACATGTTATGAAACAAGACATAATGCAGCTGAGATACACAGAGGAAATGAAAAATGTGCTGAATATATGCAGTTTTGTGGATCCTAGGTTCAGAGAAAACTTTGTTGAGAATCTGGATGAAACAGTCAAGTCATGCACTGATGAAGCAATGGCACATGCATCACATTTAGAATCAGAACAGCCTCCAGCAGCAACCACAGAGAGCACCTCCTCCAACACAAACACCACCACCAAAAGGAAAGAGAAGAGCCTGTCTGGGCTGTTACAGCAAATCACAGCAAAGAAGAACATGTCAAAAGCATCAGGAAGTGCAGTCACAGTGCCATCAATCCAAGAAAGAATTGACTCTGAGGTGAAACTGTACTTGTCCCTCCCTACAGTCAGTGCTGATAGTGACCCACTGGCTTGGTGGAAAGCACATGTGGAAGAAATTCCAATGCTTTTAAAAGTTTGCATCCCTGCAACAAGCGTGCCATCAGAAAGAGTGTTCAGCTCAAGTGGCCATATCCTGTCTCCTGAGTTCAAGACTGAGCACTGAGAATATGCTCACGTTTTTGCACTTTAATACAAACTGATAGAACTGAAGCAAGCACTCCAGACAAAAGAGCACTCCAATCCTGTAGCCTTTGAATGTCTTTTTTTTTAAAGACAGCAGTATATAAAAGGTAAAAACCTCTAAATAATGTGATTGTCTACATTGTGAAATAAGTGAAACCGTGATTATTTCCCAGATGATAATCGTGCCATCAAAATCTATAATCGTGACATCCCTAGTCCATATATGGCTCGACCGCGGCATCAAACCACAGCCAACGATCCTCAGCTTCACAGCTGCCGAAGCAGCAGCGGAACTAGCAGCAAAAGAGGCAGAATATGAGGTTGTACTAGAGGAACAAAGAGAAAGGACAAAGGCTATAGAGGAGGAACAAATGGCAGCGCAAAATTCAGAGCTGGAACGCTTAAGAGCGCAGAAGGAAGTAAAAGCAGCTCGAGCCAGGTTGGAAGCATATGATAGAAGCTTGAGCAAGGCATAAACACAGACGGAAACGGGACATTTGAAAATGCCATTGCCATTTAGAGAAAAGCCACAAATGCCAGATAACAGACAACTTGCTGAAAACAGACTAAACCAGCTCAAACACAAACTCATGAAAGACGAAAAATACATGGAGGATTACAGGAAATACATGAATGACATAATTGAAAGAGGTGATGCAGAAGAGACTGATGATATCGGACTCCCTGGCAAGACATGGTACATACCACACCATGGCATCTATCATCCAAAGAAACCTGACAGGTTATGTGTGGTCTTCGACTGTTCCGCCAAACACAAAGGTACCTGTCTTAATGAACATTTACTGATTGGCCCCGACATGATCAACAGTCTTATGGGTGTTCTTGTGCGCTTCAGACAGCACCAAATAGCGCTGATGTGTGACATCGAGAAAATGTTCCACCAGTTTCAGGTCAAAGAAAGCGATCGCAATTACTTGCGCTTCTTATGGTGGAAAGATGGTGACATAAACAGCCAACTGCAAGCTTACAGAATGACAGTTCATCTCTTTGGCGCTGTTTCGTCACCTGGTTGTGCGAACTATGGACTGAAACATTTAGCCAAAGAGAACAGCCTTGCATATCCTGCAGGCTCACGGTTCATAACAAGAGACTTCTACGTCACCAGCGCAGAGACAGTCAAGGATGCTATACAACTGGCAAAAGAAGCACGTGAATTGTGCGCAAAGGGTGGCTTAAGGTTACACAAGTTTGTGTCCAACAACATCAATGTTCTGAATAGTATTCCGACCTCAGAGCATGCCACAGATACAAAAACAAAGGACTTGACATTTAATGAAGCACAGACTGAAAGAGCACTTGGCATTTACTGGAACATGGAGGAAGATTGCTTCACGTTCAACATCACACTAAAAGACCAACCACCAACCCGGCGTGGCATCCTATCCACAGTTGCAGCAATATATGACCCCCTTGGATTCATAGCTCCTTACGTGCTCAATGGCAAAGGAATCCTCCAAGAAATGTGCCGCCAAGGAACGAATTGGGATGACCCGATACCAGAGCATCTCAGGCCACGGTGGGAGCGCTGGAAGGGAGATCTTCACAATTTGAGAAAATTACAAATAAGCAGATGTTATGTTCCTGCACATTTTGGAGATGTGGTGAAAAGAGAATTACATCACTTTTCTGACACAAGCACCACAGGATATGGACAATGTTCTTATCTCAGACTCTTAAACAAAAACAAGGAAGTTCATTGTGCCTTCATTATGGGCAAAGCACATGTCTCACCCACGAAAATCACCACAATCCCAAGGCTGGAACTTACCGCAGCCACAGTGTCAGTCACCGTGAGCAACATGCTGAGAGAGGAACTACTTTATGACAATGTCGAAGAGTTCTTTTGGACTGACTCTAAAGTCACTCTAGGATACCTAAATAATGAGGCAAGGCATTTTCACACATTTGTCACGAATAGAGTGCAGAAAATCCGCAACGATACCACACCACAACAATGGTTTCATGTGCCTACTGCCGAAAACCCAGCAGACATGGCTTCCAGGGGCATGTCAGTAAACGAACTACTCTCATCCAATTGGCTTACTGGCCCTAAATTCCTATGGGAAAGAGAAATACAACACCCACCAAAGGAAAATATTGAACTCCTAGTAGGAGACCCAGAAGTGAAAAAGGTGCAGACACTAAGTACACAAACTGCTGAACATGCAAGCCTTAGTGACCGCCTCAGAAAGTTCTCATCCTGGTCCCGCGCAGTCAGTGCAGTAGCACGTCTCAGACGATACCTGCTTAAAGACAAATCAAACACGATCACCACTGTGACAGAAAGACAAAATGCAGAAACTGTCATTATCAAGGACTTACAAAGACAAGCATATTCACGTGCAGTCCATGTTGAAATGTTAGAGGATCTGTCAACAGACACTTTTATAAATGGACTCAGATGTTTCATTGCCATAAGAGGCTCAGTCAGACAAATAAAATGTGATCAAGGCACCAACTTCATAGGTGCCAAAAATGAGCTGAACACAGCACAAAGTGGAATGGACGCTGACAGACTGACAACCTTCCTTGCAGAAAAACAATGTGAATTCATCCTAAACACACCTCATGCTAGTCACGCAGGTGGAGTGTGGGAACGACAAATACGAACTGTAAGAAATGTTCTTAATGCAACATTGGCTCTCACACCCGGTCGGCTCACTGATTCTTCTATGAAGCAGCTGCAATAGTAAACAGCCGCCCCCTAACAACAGACAATCTCAATGATCCACAAAGTTTGGAGCCACTTACTCCAAACCACCTTGTCACAATGAAAACCTCAACGGCTCCGCCTCCCCCCGGACAGTTCGTTAAAGCGGACTTGTATGCACGCAAACGATGGCGTCAAATACAGTACTTACTCCAGTTCTGGAGCAGATGGAGACAGGAGTACCTTCAAAACATTATGACCAGACAAAAATGGAACACACCTAAAAGGAACATGCAAATAGGTGACATAGTAATGGACAAAGATGACATGCGACCTCGATCCCAATGGAAGCTTGGCCGAATCTTGGACACTGTAGAAGATACAGATGGACTTGTCAGAAAGGTCAAAATAGCCTTTGCTGACAGAAATCTTACCAAAGGAGGTCAGCGTGTGAATAAAATGTCAGTGGTAGAACGTCCAGTTCATAAGTTAGTTCTGCTGCTGGAAGATTCCTGATGATTGAGTGTATGGACATTTCTCAAGTTACAGTGTTAAGATGTTTACTATGTTATTGTTTTTTTTTTTTTTTTATAAATTATTTGTGTTTCATATGTTCAACAGAAAATAATTTGATGGGAGTGTAAAGACCAAAAAACGTAAGATTTACATTAATGTAATGTTACCCGCTTATTTTGATAACCCCTTTGTGAGCGGACAGAAGGGGCGAAGTAAAGCAGGAAAGGCTCAGTGGGAACGCAGAGAAAAGGTTAAAAGCAACCGAAAAAGTTAAAAGCAACAAATCTAGCATCAGTTGATGACGGAACAAGGTTTGTAACTATGACTAAAGTATATTTGAGCAACTTGTAATGTTTGTGAGAAAAGACGTGATTTGTTATGCTAAGGGAAAGAAATATACTAACGTAAGGTGCTGTGCATGATGATCGTAATTATTGGTATCTGCTCTTGCTTAGTTCTCATGTTGGTTGATGACACGGACGGCTTCAATAAATCATCATTTGACCATCAGTTCTGGTCTTCTCAATATTGACTGACTGCTACATATATATTCTGATAAATTTAGCAAATCTTTCATGTCTGTGAGAAGGTGCACTCACAGACATCACAGCAGCTGGTGTTCACGGCGGGTTGGAAGTCACCGGAAGGCTGATGGTATTTTAGCAGGTCACTTCAAATTTAACACACTTCCTCAAACTGGCTTACTCGCCTCAACACAAGATGTAATTGGTGTGAAATGATGTTTTATTGTTCATTTTTTCATCTTTCTGTAAGATGACCTTAAATAAAATGTCCATTTTTGTAAAGTCACAATAGTTCTACAACACCGCCACTACAATACAGTGTTTCCCATGCACGACAATACTGCTGTCACCTTCGCACCATTTTAATCAATAACAGGCAGCTTGACGTGTGAGTAAAGATGAGTGATGTGGTGTGATGTGATTGTAATGAAAGATTCAGTGGCTCGCAGTCCTATTGCATGCAAGTACCACTCGTTCTAAAGTGAATTGTCTTTTGACTCATGTCCATGTGTCCTGTGTGTATAGTAACAACGAAGACGGCTTCGCGGCAACGGACTGATACAGAAAACGTACGGAAACAAGAACATCTTCACACTTCAAGCAGCAAACAGACAGCAATGTCTTCAGCCTCTGTTCCAGATCAGTTATGACCTTTTCTCTCGTTTTTTGTACTAAATTAAAAGTTGTTTGTAAGTTGTCTTTGCATTTTAACACACTGAACTAGTGCACACCAAAAGTGTGAAAAAAGATAAAAAATAAGATATTAAAGTGCCCAGTCAGTTATCTAAGGCTGGTGTGGTGCTTGTAGAGGACTGAGCTGAAATGTAAATATATATGAAAAATAAAGTCCATTTACGCACAGACACTCGTCATCATCAGTGAACACTGTGCAAATTAAAGAAAATAAAATGTTGTAAATAAAAAATGTTGTAAATGAACTCAAATATTATTTGCATGTGACCACTGTACCCCCATACTCAGTACCTGACAGTGAAGTTATTCTCATTGTGATACACTGCAGCACAGCACACAGTACACATATACACAACGTGTCCTTGACAGGTCACGGTGAAACCGCACCTGATTCCACTCAAGAACTGGGTGGTAACGGGTTGAGTGGTGGAACCAGCTGTGCTAAATGAGGATAAACCCAAAAACGTGCAGGATCATTTTACTCCAGGACCGGATTTGTAGACCCCAATCTAGTCTTGTACAACTGGTACTAGTTATCTAATGAGTGCCAGACTTGGCAGGTCTAGAAGGTCATTAATGTTAATTATGTGTCCTATAAAAGTGGAAGCCATACATGGTGGTGACTGTAATGTGGCATCATGGGTTGGTGGTCAGTGGCAGTGTTGCTGTGGGGAGGTGTTGTAGGGGTTTGTATGGGTGCAGTTCTGCTGGATGTTAAAGGTGTATCAGGACCTGCTCCAGCTTCTAGGCAACCTCTTCCAAGACCTGCAATGAATCCACCTCAGGTGCCTGCCCGTCCCCCGTTTGTCCCCAGCGTGCTGCCGCCACCTCAGGTGCCTGCCCGTCCCCCGTTTGTCCCTGGGTTTGTGCCGCCTCAGGCTCCTGCCAGTCCCCCCTTTGTGCCCGTGCTGCCTCAGGCTCCTGCCAGTCCCCCCTTTGTCCCCGGGTTTGTGCCGCCGCCTCAGGTGCCTGCCCGTCCCCCGTTTGTCCCCGGCGTGCTGCCGCCGCCTCAGGTGCCTGGCCGTCCCCCGTTTGTCCCCGGCGTGCTGCCGCCGCCTCAGGTGCCTGGCCGTCCCCCGTTTGTCCCCGGCGTGCTGCCGCCGCCTCAGGTGCCTGGCCGTCCCCCGTTTGTCCCCGGCGTGCTGCCGCCGCCTCAGTTGCCTGGCCGTCCCCCGTTTGTCCCCGGCGTGCTGCCGCCGCCTCAGTTGCCTGGCCGTCCCCCGTTTGTCCCCGGCGTGCTGCCACCGCCTCAGGGATCAGGCGGGCAGCTTCAAGATCCTGGAAGTGTCCAGCAGCAGCTGCTTGGCCCAGTAAAGGAGCTGACCTGGAAGTTTCCTCAGATGCCAGTAGAGCCCACGTCCCCCCCAGTGCAGTTCCAGCTGAGGGAGCCGGTATCAGTCAGCAGTGTGGCAGCTACCTGTGACGAGAATATGGTGCACGTGCAGGTTAAGAAGGACCTGTTTGGTTCTGGAGAGCTCATCCAGGCATCAGACATCTCACTAGGAGGCTGTGGGGTGACTGGAGAAGATTCTGTGGCTCAGCTGCTGTATTTTCAGTCCTATTTGCAGGCCTGTGGCAGCCAAGTAGTGGTGAGTTCTGGTTCCTCTTTGGTCAGGAATCTGTTGGACTTTCTCCAGTAACTCTGGCTTTTTCCCCCTTCAAACACAGATGACCAACGATTCCCTGGTTTATTCCTTTTCTCTGACCTACATCCCAAGAGCCATTTCTGACACTTCTGCTCCAATAGTCAGAACCAGTGGTGCTGTAATTGGGATTGAATGCCACTATTTGAGGTGAGCTCTAGCTGATCTGCTCTCCCATGTCTCTCTGTATTTAGATGCTTTTTGATATCGGTTTCTTCTTGCATGTGACCAGGCTTCACAATGTGAGCAGCAATGCCCTGCAGCCTTCCTGGGTCCCATATGCTGCTACTAAAACTGCAGAGGAGCTGCTGGTCTTCTCTCTCAAGCTCATGACTGGTAGGTACAGTTGTGGTCCACTGTTCCACTGTGTTGGCTGTTCCTAACATTTGCTTTTGTCTTCAGATGATTGGAAGTTTGAGAGGCCTTCCAACATCTATTACATGGGAGATCTGATCCATTTTGAGGCTTCTGTCAAGCAGTACAACCATGTCCCCCTCCGGGTGTTTGTTGATACCTGTGTGGTCACCGCTGTCCCTGATGCAGCTGCTGCTCCCAGTTATCTCTTCATTCAGAACCATGGGTGAGGAGCAGCTTCATTTCTTTATGGCTTTGTTTACGATGTGCTGTAGTCTCATTTTGCTCTCCTTTTATTATAGGTGTCTGGTTGATTCCAAGCTCACTGGCTCATCTTCTCGCTTCCTGCCCCGTACACAGGATTTCAAGCTCCAGTTCCAGCTGGAGGCTTTCAGGTTTCAGCAGGGGGACACTGGCTCTGTACGTGTCTCAAGCTGGCCCTACACGCTCATGGTTCCACCACCTTGGCGTAGTGGCTGACCGTCCGTATCTCTCTTGTTCCAGCTGTTCATCACTTGCTTGCTGAAGGCAACAGCGGCTGCTTCCCCGACTGATGCTGAGCACAAGGCCTGTTCTTTTGTAGGACAGAAGTAGGTCTGGACTAGACGCTGCATTACAAACATCCACATGTACTTTTTATTCAGGCCCTGATCTTTCTATGAAGGTGGGCTGGTGCAGGTGGAGAGGACCAACTGTGTAGCTGCTGTGATGGTTCTTGTGGGTCCAGGAAGGCAAGAGATCTGACCTCTGTCTCAGGTATATGGACATGGCGTCCATTTTTGTCTTTCTGTTTGTGCTGATCCATTTTAATTCTGTTCCTCTTCCTTGCTTTCAGATTCTGGATGGGAGAAAGAAATCTCTTTGGGACCGTTGTTCATCAGAGGTTGACCAGCCTGTCTCTTTATGATCGTTCTCTTTTAATAGCCAAATAAATGCTGAAATGGACTGTCGTGTATCAAGTAGTCCCGTCTCTCCTTTTCAAGCATGCACCATTTACAACTACAGGTCCTCTTTACTAAATACACTTCAGATGGGGGAACCAGACATCTGGAACAGTTTATTCTAATACATGTTTGGTGTTCTGCATCGTGAAGTGGTAATTATTAGTTTTTAATTGGTCTTCGGTCTCCTCCCAAGCAGTTTTTGGTTCCTATATCTGTCCACAGGAGTTATCTGAACTGTGATCCACATGGAGATATACAACTGTCTCTTATGCTCTTAACCCCCTCCACACCACACGCTGTAATTCTGGTGTCAAGTTCTCTCCTTGTTTCACATCTAGTTCTGTTAAATATTTCTCCTGTATTGTCATTAGAAATGTTTTAATGAGATTCTGCATCTGAACCATGAACATTTATCCCCGTCGTTGTAGGTATGAAGTGTTTGAGGTTCTAGGTCAGGTTGGCTGAATGTCAGCATTTTCACTAAAATCCAATTTGCTGTAAACGTGGAACTCTGGACCCGTTTTAGAAACTAACTTCTCTGGGTCTCTGTTTCTGTGTGGGGACAAGGCCACATTTAATAGAAATTTTAAATACAAATATTTGTGTAGACGGGTATTTCTGACGGCCGTACTCATTTTAATCTAGTTAAGTTTCAGTCGACAAAGTCTGAACGTTTTAGTCAGGATCATCTGACTGTTTTTGCCAATGAAAATGGTCTTTTAGTCTCATAGACTCAAGAATACTTTCCATCTTTTCCTGAGGCTGCATATCTGCTTGTGTTATTCAACACATTCTGTTTTGTGCTCCACTTTTTAAAGAAAGTGTCTTTTTGTCTCAACCATCTGTTAACCCACCACCAGAAATGTATGACCCATCATAATTCTGACATCGAAATAATGCACGAACGAGACCTGGAGAAGTGACGTCATCTGTTCGACCGTGAGTGAGACACAGGAAACAGAAAAACTACTGAGATAAATAACTCAATTAAACAAGAGGAAATAACGTCTCGTTTACATCTAGTCTTGTTTTTATTCATCAGACAATATTACATGAAATATTTTGTTATAAATGGCAGCCTTCTGCTTTCTCTCATACTTTCTTTGTTTTTGTTTCTTTTCTGCGTCTTTGGTCACTCGGACGCACAACTTTTTCCAGCCATGAACTGCTTGTCATCATTCAGTCGTATAAAAAAACTTTCTACCCATTTCTCATAATCCTGGAAACTTTTATGGAGATCCTAGTCTGAAGAGCAGCTTGTCGGGGATTCCGCACTGCGCTCCGGTCCATCCTCTTGCCGAACCTCTGCTCCCTTCCAAATAAAGTGGACGAGCTGCTGCTTCTTACCTGGACCAACAAGAACTTTACACGTTCTACTGACTGTGCAGCCACTACTAACTCCACCATCATCATTACGTTTGCTGACGACACTGTCGTGGTGGGCCTGATCTCTGACAATGACGAGTCAGCCTACCTGGAGGAGGTTGGAAATCAGGAGAATTGGTGCCAGAGGAACAAGACAAAAGAGTTGATAGTGGACTTTAGTACCAAGCAGGAGATTTGTTGATTTAACTTTATTAGAATAGTAGTGTGAACTTTTTGGTCGATGCAGTGGTTAAACTAAACAAATTTAGTACATAGTACTTAAGAGTGTTGAGTGTGTTGTACTGAAGGCACGTTCACACTGTGTGATTATTATGTACATATGGGATATTTTCCAGCTTATGTTTTAAAATGTACATTTATTTCAGCTAAGTCTTCTTTATGCTTTTTGTGTGCATGTGTGTGCACATGGTAAAAGGAGTAGAGACAAATATTTATGTTCCTTTTACCGTATTTAATTATTTATGTATTCATTTGTTCATAGGTTCTGGATCTTTTCCACATTTGCGCAATAAAATAACTGGGAAAGCAGTAAGATTTAAGCTTATTGCCAAGACAGTCAGCTGCTGCTGCTGCTTCTCAGTCGAACATATTTGTATTTACTGGCCTATGGTTAAATATCAGGATAGCGCGAAACAACTCTTCTAATTTCTTAAACGTACTTTCGTCTCGCGCATGCGCAATACGACGGAACACAGGTGTCTGGAGAGGACGCTGACGAAGAAGAACTTGAACAGGCTGGACAGTAGAGCTGTCATACTCGGATCCTTTTTAGGATTCGGCTCCCTCTGAGTCACTCACTGAACTGATCCGGGTGCGTGAGTCACTTGAGTCACTTGAGTCAGTATTGGCGCTAACCCGCTCTCTGAGCGGTTCAGACTCGGTTACATGAGTCCGGCTGTAGAGGAAGTTAACCGCCAGGAGCGCTAACCTACGGTGGCCCTGAAGTGCAAACCACACAAACAAATTGAGAATCACTGTGCAAACAGACAGACAGACAGACAGACAGAGTCGGATCAGCCTCGGTGAGCAGTGGGCGGCCATGACAGGCGGCACCTCGGCGGTTCAACTTCATTAAAACCAACATATCTTAATCAAATTAATTTCAAAGTTTACATAATATTATTCCAGCCACATTCCTGGTAAGTAGGCCGGAGAAGTCGGGAGTAATGGGGCTTCGGAGGGACTTATTGATGTTTCTTGTCTTTAATAACTGCATGATATAAACACATTTAACCAATAGATGTGTTTCCTTTAGTACATTTCAAGTTTTGATCAGATTGTGATTCTGGCCGGCCACACCCACCCTGCAGTGATCTCGGCCATGGCCGGGTGCTTGTTGGTGAACCACACCCTGAAATTGTGGGTGTTCCTCCAGGCCGAGACGAACGGGGCTCCGTATTCCAGCAGCAGCTTCTCGTTATCTGCACACAGTAACAGCTGTTAGCGGACAGCGGACGGGTTCCGACCCTGCTGCAGTGTAGAGGACAGCAGCCAGAGGACGTAGAGGAGGAACTGGGCCCGGATCCACTCGTCTTATCCCGTCCCGTCCCGTCCCGTCCAGGAAGACGTTGTCATGGTTGTCCGTCAGGTGCTTGACGAGGTTGTCCGCGAATCGCAGGTCTGCCGTGGTCAGACTCAGCAGCCGCCGCAGCTCAGGGTCGTCAATGTGTATCCGCGCCTCCTCAACCTGACCACCTCACACAGGGGTCAGAGGTCATAGGTCAGTCACAGGCCAAAAAAACAAACAAAAAAAAAAAAACAGACATCTAACAAATATCATTATCTTCATTTATGTAGACCTGATTGGTATAATGAATTATAATGGATTTTACATTTATACTATTCATCGTATCTGTACCCTGCCTGAAACATAAAATAATAATTAAAATAATAACTATAATAATGATAACTATAACAATAATAACGCTGGTCTACCACTATGTACCATCCGACCTCTTCAACTCATACAAAATGCAGCAGCACGACTGATCTTCAACCTTCCCAAGTTCTCCACACCGCCCCTCTGCTACGTTCCCTCCACTGGCTCCCAGTAGCTGCACGCATCAGGTTCAAAATACTGATGCTGGCCTACAAAGCCAAACATGGAGCAGCACCATCCTACCTCACAGCCCTTATTACACCTCGCACTGCACCTCGTATACTCCGAGCCTCCAGTACTGCTCGCCTGGTCCCTCCATCTCTGAAGGTAAAAGGAAAACATTCATCTAGACTCTTCTCCGTCTTGGCCCCTTGGTGGTGGAATGAACTTCCCCTCGAGGTCAGAACAGCTCAGTCACTGAGCACCTTCAAACGACAGCTCAAGACCTTCCTCTTTAAAGAATATTTAGATTAAATTGTAATTTTCTTGTTGTCGAACTTTGTGTACAGAATCTACAACAGAGTGAATTAAATAGATGTATTCATAGTTGGGGTCCTAGTGAACCGGAATTGATCTCTTCATCGATGGTAACTTAAGAACGTTGTAAGTCGCTCTGGATAAGGGCGTCTGCCAAATGCCATAAATGTAAATGTAAATGTAAACTATCATCGTTCTGAATTCGCGTTTTCTGGACAGGTTTAACCTCGAGGTGTCCGTCGTGCGGCTCTCCGCGGGGGACATTTTCTCTCCTCGTCTCGCCGCAGAGCAGTTCGAGTTTAGTTCCCGCGCCGTGGACACCGTTCAGGTCAGGAAATAAAAGTAGAATAAAAACTGGGCAGGACTGCGAACTTCATGAGCCTGAACGAACGTAACGTGTCATTTAAAAAAAAAACAACAAGTCTTTCGACCTTCTAAAGTTCACGTCTGGCTTTAAACTGGACCTGGGACCCCTGAAGGAGCCGCTCGGGGTTATTCGAGTTCTGGAGTGGGGAAGTCTCGACAAACAGCCCGTTTTGTGACCTGAAACCTGATTGGACGATCCGCGTCGGGCGCCGTTGGTCGGAACGGAATTATCGACGGTACCGGGTCGGGAGGACACGGGGACGCGGCGAGTCGGTGTGGGGCGGCGTCCTCGGTAATCCCCGCGGGCAGAGTCGAGTCGTGTCCAGGTGTCATTCTTACACTCCCGTGTGTGGAAACGAGTGGCAGCTGGTGCCATATAAATACCCGTCTCGCTGTTAAGAGACGTAAGGCTCCAACGTAACGTAACGTACAGTAACGAACTCGAGGTGCGTACAGTAACGACCCGCGACCGAACCACCCGGACCCACAGGGCTCCGTGGAGATGGTGAATCACTCCAGTGATTAGTACTGTGTAGGGTGGTAGTTGCCCACGAACCAGGCTCAAACCCCACTCACCACAACCTCTGGATAAGGGCGCATGGTAAACATAGGATTCTGCCTTGACATGACTGCAGTGACAGGATGGCCTCACTGTGACCCACCTCCTCCGTGTACTGGCACGCCTCATAATCAGAAAGTTGCTGGTTCGAATCCGCCAAGGTGCCACTGAGCAGATCACCGTCCCCACCCAGAGCCTGGGGGCTTGATGACATCATCAAGACAACTGTGTATCTTATGCCTGACCCTGTTGATGCAAAAGCGGAACATAAACTTGGAAAATCAATTCAGTTGACTTCCTTTATTGCAGCTTATTGGTCTTCCTATCGCACCTGCACATGACGCAAATTACGTCACACTCCATCAAGGACGTAACAAATGTGGTGTGACTCCCAACTCCCGAAATGTCTCAGCCAGGCACCAGCGAGCAGTGTGGTGTCCAGGAAGAAAACATCTCCTTCCGAATGCACTGCAAGCTATGTAGTGA
Organism: Denticeps clupeoides; assembly: GCF_900700375.1. Taxonomy (NCBI): domain Eukaryota; kingdom Metazoa; phylum Chordata; class Actinopteri; order Clupeiformes; family Denticipitidae; genus Denticeps; species Denticeps clupeoides. The sequence goes on from NC_041708.1 coordinate 36,617,752, forward strand.
TGTAGCGATGTTTGCTGTGCCTGGGTACATGTAGACATGACATGGTTTGCTTGCTAGCAGTAGACTATGATTAACGTTGAAATTATTATCCAAATGTTATCTGAGCTTATATTATTTTTCCTTTTTTTCTCCACATTTTTTTCTTGACAAATTTTACAGTTGTTTGTGTGATTATATATATGCTAATTCTGCAAAGCTGTAGTCAAAAATGTTGATTTAAACACGTTCTAAGGCTGCTGGGCAACATAACTGCATAGACGAGTAAAACTGCCCCCTAATTTGTAGTTGGACCTTCATTCTTAAACTTCAAACATGACATTTAATACAACACAAGTCCTAGATAGTATGTGAAGAAACACCCCACTCGTCTACAGAGGTGCACACACTTTACTTCAGCAGCCCTCAAAAGGAAGTCATCCACTGAATGTTCATTAACCCACCCATCAAACAAGCCAAGCTGTGGGAGTCTCCAAGGTTGTCCCAGGCAAGTGTGGACACAGCAGTCCTCAAATTAATTGTCCAAGGCTTGCACCCACCAAACATTGTTCAGCAACAGGGCTTCATTGATCTTCAACCAAATACTGATGTCATGACACATAATACTGTTGTGAAAAAAGTGACAAAGGCCTCTGTAGAAATGAGAATAAAAGTGAAAGCTGTCGTTAGTGAGACTGAGTTCATAGCAACTAAAGAACATAGGTTCTTTAATATATTTGCATTGTACTAAAATGGACATGTGTGACTAAAACAGGTTTTACATTTTAATAAAACATTGTAGTCATGATATAACCCTTCAAAAAATTGGGAGATTGGTTAGTGCATTATAGTGCAATTTTGTCCTTATTGGCATTTTCCCCATTACATTACTTTTACTTTTATACTTAATTAAAAATCTTTAATTAAAACTTCTACTTTTGCTAAAGTCTGATGAAACCTTACTATCTATACTTCTACTTCATTAATGATTGTGAATACTTTTGACACCTCTGAGAAATTGTTAAAAGTGAAATAAATGTTTAAAACGGTGTGTTTATCTACAGGTAAATAAAGAGTAATAATGACTGCAATAATCTGATGTATCATCATGTTTCTCCCAGGCTGTGGTACTGTTCCCTCTCAGCTGTGAGCTGTTCAGCTCTGTTCTCAGCTCTCACATGTCTGCTGCCCTCTGGTGGATAATTAATGTTACTGCTACATTACTGTTATCTGCTGCCCTCTGGTGGATTATTAATGTTACTGCTACATTAGTGTTATCTGCTGCCCTCTAGTGGATAATTAATGTTACTGCTACATTAAATGTTGCAGTAAAAGAAAGTGAAGTGAAAGAAAGTGAAGTTTTTTTTTTTTCAATTAACCTTTTATTTAGTATTACAAATTACAAGACACATTTCCTATATTAAGGAATGTCTTCAGAACATTGTAAACTGAGCACAAATAGTACAAAATATTACAACCTATATCACCACAACAAGAACTAAAAATTAAATAAATAAAAATAATAAACAAAAAACAAAATATCATTACAGGGATAAATGTCATACATTTGCAATGCCATCTCGACCCCCCGGGAACCTACGCCAGGATCCTGTTTGTGGACTTCAGCTCGGCGTTCAACACCATTGTGCCTGAACTCCTCACCTCCAAACTCTCCCAGCTCAGCATTTCACCTGGTACCAGTGGATCACCAGCTTCCTGACAGACAGGAAGCAGCAAGTGAGGCTGGGGGAGATCATTTCTGGTACACGGTCCCTCAGTACTGGTGCCCCTCAAGGATGTGTCCACTGCCCACTACTCTTCTCCCTGTACACCAACGACTGCACCTCCAGGAACTCAACGGTAAAACTCCTGAAGTTTGCAGACGACACCACTGTCATTGGGCTCATCCAGGATGGTGATGAATCTGCATACCAACAGGAAGTTGAGCTGCTGGTACTCTGGTGCAGTCAGCACAACCTGGAGCTGAACACGCTCAAGACTGTGGAGATGAGAGTGGACAGTGGACATCCCTCAACATTGCTCCCCCTCACCATTGTGGAGACCTTCAAGTTCCTGGGCACCACCATTTCCCAGGACCTGAAGTGGGAGACCAACATCTCCTCCATCCTCAAAAAGACCCAGCAGAGGATGTACTTCCTGAGGCAACTGGGGAAGTACAGTCTTCCACAAGAGCTGCTGATCCAGTTCTACACTGCGGTCATTGAGTCTGTCCTGTGCTCCTCCATCACCGCCTGGTATGGAGCAGCCACTAAACAGGACAGGATCAGACTGCAGCGGACTGTACGGTCAGCAGAAAGGATCACCGGTGCCCCCCTGCCCTCCATTCAGGACCTGTACCTCTCCAGATCCAGAAAAAGGGCAGGGAAAAATCATCTCAGATCCCTCACATCCTGGACACAGACTTTTTGACCTGCTGGCCTCTGGCAGATGTTACAGAAGCTGCAGATCAGGACCAGCCGACACACAAACAGCTTCTTCCCCCTCGCCATCTCCCTCCTAAACAGATGATACAGGAGATTTACAGTATCTCCTCCATCATTGCACATCGCACTTTATGTTCACTTGTATATAAGATTTTTTTTTTTTTTTTTTTTGCTTATTTATTTAATAAAAAGTAGATATAGTTATTTATAAATCACAAACAAATCCACAACTTGTACAATAACACCACACCCTTGCACATTGCTGTTGTTGTTGTTGTACATTGTACTTGAGAGACACCATCTACCGGAATCAAATTCCTTGTATGTGCTTGCACTTACTTGGCCAATAAATACGATTCTGATTCTGATTCTGACATAATTTTAAAATGGATTTCTTTAGCTTTCCGTGGTATTGGAAAATAGAGGTATTTAGTTCAAATTTTCTTTAAAGAGATAACATCATAATCTTTAAACAAATGTTTTCTTCTTAAGGTGATTGGAAACAATATTGAAGTTAGATAGTTTCTTATTAATTTGTTATTACATTTTCTGTCTATAAATTCACATCCATTTATAGTCATAGATGGTTCTTTTGGAATAATTACGGAATATGTTATCATGCCTTTAATTAATAAAGTCACAGTAGAAGGAATTGCCTTTAATACCCTGTTAAATTTAGTTATTGTACATGTTAACGTGTATTTTCCTATAAAGTCTTCATATGATAAGAAACTACCATCAGCTTCCATAAGATGTAAGATGGACCAAATACCTTTTTCAAACCAATCTTTGTAAAAGAATGACTTGCGTTTTATCAAGATGTATCTGTTGTTCCAACTCGGAGTTGAATGTGGTGAAAAGTTGTGTTTGAAAATGAGTTTCCAATATTGCAATACTTGTTTATGAAAGTCTGATAGTTTTACTGGTATTTCCGTCACTTCAGTCACTGAGGGACATCTGTGCTTAAACAGTTACCAGCTGATTTCTGGTGGATTATTAATGTTACTGCTACATTAGTGTTGTCTACATTAGTGTTGTCTAACAATAACACACGCACATGCATACACACTGCACAAAATTAAATATAAATAAATAAAATAAATTTATTTTATAATTCTTAATAATTCCCTAGCATTTTCTTTTTCTGACAAGTCAGACCTTATCAGGGATCTTATTTTTTTAACTCAAAATATATAGACACCGAATGAGAATTGCTGGTGTCTTCCTCTTGTGAGTCTCTTTGGATAAAAGAGTCTGCTCAGCAAAGTTAAGTAAAGTAAAGTCTGCTGCCCTCTGGTGGATCATTAATGTTACTGCTACATTAGTGTTTTCTGCTGCAAGTACGACTTTTATTACTTTTCACCTGAATATGTCGACTGGTGCTGCTGTAATTCCAGTTATAACACGTGAGACTTCATGAAACAAAAAATGAAGCCCGTCCATCATTTATTACCTGGAAACACATGGGCCTGTCAAAGTAATGGAAAACAGTTCAAACAATTAAACAAAATTTTTTTTCATGGAACATATACAAATCCAAAACAACAACAACAATAATAATGTATTATTATTGTTATTATTATTATTATTAATGTTCTTTGCACAGTATACTGGCAAAACAAGAAAAAAATCCTGTAGTTAAGTAAAGGACCAGTGAAAGACACTAATAATCATACAAGTGTAGTAATTCGATTATTCAAGTCTGTGGATGTTGATCTTCATTACCAGAACCTGATGTTGTCCTACAGAGAGTCCTGGAGACCCAGGAGTCGGAGGACTGGTACAAGTCCAAGGTGACCAGAGCTTCTATGTTGGAAGAGGGCGTCTCAGCTGTGAAGATACTTCTGGTACATTGGCCCATATTTTGGTACTTTAACACAGAGACGTGTTACCAGCAGATCAGGGTGGGTTAGTAGCTCAGACATGTAGCTGTGATGAGGCCATAAGATTCATGAAGTTCTGAAAAACTGATGTCCATCACCACTGTTACCGTGTCACAAACTTATCAGGGTAAAACATGACAGTAAGTGGAGAAGAAGAAGTAAAAAGCCTGTGGTGTTGTGTGTTCACACCCAGAACAATAAAACTTTATGAAACTCCTTCTTCTGCTCTGACATGGTTATTGTGTGTGTGGATGTATAATTTGTAAAAAAAACACCATTAAAATGTAAAGATGACCTAAAAAGCCACAAATAAGTGTAGAACCTTGGCTTTGGAGGGACGGGTGGTGACAGTGTCTGCACCCGAACTCCTTCCTCATCCATCCGCTACTTACACCCAAGTGTTAAGTGTCTTGGCCCCAGAGCAGCTTTCCGGTGCAAGAAATATGAAACTAGTGGAGTAATAATTTCTACACGTTGCCTTTGACCCCAAATACGGAGTTAAATGGAAGCTGGTGGCTGCTTTTCTCTCCTGTCCTCCCGGTTCTGGGCCGGTGACGTAGTGCTGGGTGGAGCCCTGTACTCACCGCTGGATGAATTAACATGAATTAAACATGAATTAAACCACTACCCACGCCTCATCCTGACATGTTACTGCTGAAAACACCCCTTTCACAGACACGCCCAAACTGCTGGATTCTGAACTGGCCACGACCTTTCCTGGGTCCCGTGACCTTTTCTGTCCATCAGTGGCACAAACAGAGCAAAATTCAGAGACGACGTCAACTGTAACGCTAACACGAAATATAAAAATGTTTCTACATTCTACTTCTACGTTACCACCATGATAAATCTTCTATTTCATTATGTGTAATATGAAAGTGTTATAATGCTTCATTGTCTAGCGTGTGGTGACGCCTCCATATTTTATTTTGTAATTATGACAATTATGACAATGATTTTTGTTACTTAAGAACTAAAATGAAGATTAAATCTGAGCAGGCGGGGGAACAGCAGTATCACTTCCTGTTCCAGTTCCGAAGACGAAAGTGAAAGTGTTTTCAGTCCAGCGAGAAACGAGTTTAAAAGGTAAGGTTTGATGCTTCTGGGCTGCGGAACGTGTCCGGCGTCTCTGGATTCAGTAGAAGTGCGCTTCTCTGGAGGTTTTTAGCCAGTACGGAATGTTCGAAATGATTACGCGGCTTTGCATTTTCAGCAGGACTTAAGCTTAGGACCTACAGAAGATGGAATATGTGTTTGTAGCAGCTTCACCACCATCATGAACATCCTGCGTCTTCTCAAATATATATATTTGTTACAACGTAACTTAAACACAAAGCTGGTGAGAAAAATCATGTACTGAGTAGGAGCTATTTATCTTCTTGTATTATACATATTATAAATATACATATTTACATATATCTGTGACCACAGTGAACAGGTTTATTTGATTGTTTGATCTGGAAAATGTAAAGCCATTCTTCAAACAACACTCATTTTCTCACATAGACTTAAGTCTCCAGCGTCCAGCTGTGTGTCTATGAAGAGTGACATGTCCATGGACCGTGGAGTGGAGAAAGCGCCCCCTCTGGTTCAAAGTAAGAAACATCAATGTTTTAAAACTATTATTAGCCTGGTGTATCAATAACGTTGAATCCAACCATCTGGTCATTTAGAATTGTCAACACTCATGTCAGCTGATCTACTTGCAGTGATTATACGTTATTACTATTAATTATGTCTGTCAATCTGTCTGTCAATTGCACATTCCATGGGATTTATATTCTAGAAATGTAAATTCTATGTAGACTGAAGGCTTCAGTATATGAGGGGCCGTTTAGGAAATATTTCAGACTTTTGTTACACAAACACATGTGAAACACATATGAAACTGACAAGCATGCATTTATACTTCTGAAAACTCGCACACACACATATGAAACACTCACACAGATACAGGTGAAAAACACGCACACACACATATGAAATGCTCACACAGATACATGTTAAAACCACACACACACATATATGAAATGCTCACACAGATACATGTGAAAGCCACACACACACACATATGTGTGTGTGTCCAAACCGTGCTTTCACCTGTATCTGTGTGAGTGTTTCATATGTGTGTGTGCGAGTTTTCAGTAGTATAAATGCATGCTTGTTAGTTTCATATGTGAATGTGTGAGTGTTTCACATGTGTTTGTGTAACAAAAGTGTGAAATATTTCCTAAACGGCCCCTCAAATCAGTATCCAGCTGTGAGTCTGTGAAGAGTAACTAGTTCATGAACAAGCATCATAAATCCAGTGGAGATTAAGCCTCATCTCAAGCGTATTTCAAAACAGTCAGCAACGTAGCAACATAATTATATTTATATATATGTATAAAGTTTAAATTGTACATACATGCTATTCACTCAATCTCCCCCACACACACACACACACACCATTCACTCACACCCACAGACAATTTAGAGTCACCAGACTGGAAAACTCTGTTGCTTTTTCATGCATTGTGTAATTTCTAAGATGTTATATTGATTATTAAGGAAATGTAAAGTAAATAGTTTCCAGATCATTTCAGTGTGGTGCTTAAAGAACATGATCTGTCCTCTCTGTTCATCACTGTGTCTCTGCAGGCAGTGGAGAACTCTGCCTTTTTCAGACTTCCAGACATTTCCTGGAACCACCAGATCAAGTAAGACATTCAGCTGAATTAAGACATCAGAACAGACTCTGACTTTCTGTTGGGTCACAGTAAAGTAATAAAATACAGAAACATTCAGAAGCTGCCATGTGTCTCTGAGAGAAGATAAAACTCCAAATAATGAATAATGGCTATCTCTGGTTCTTTTATTTATTTTTTTAGAGTCACCAGACTGGAAAACTCTGTTGCTTTTTCATGCATTGTGTAATTTCTATGATGTTATATTGATTATTAAGGAAATGTAAATGTGTCGATCAAAGGTTCTACAAAACTTTATTGAGACGTTAAGATCTTGCGCACATTTACTGACAGCCCAGCAGTAACATAACATATCTTAGCTTACCTGGGGTAGCAGAAAAGAGCAGAGCAGGCTGGACCTTGTCAGGATTGACTGCAGCTGGGATCATCACCTGTACCCAATCCTGACAGCGCATAAAAGCCAGAGATTTCCGCCCCTTCGGAAGCTCCGGCATTTTTCGTGGACTTGGTGCACAAACTTGAGTTTCTGTTCTATGTTTTGAGTTCGCCACACACCTGCGGGCTCGTTTTTGTTGTTCCCCTTTATTTCCATTTTCGGCCACTGTGCCATTGTTTATTTGTATTTATTTATTGTTTATTAATTAAAAAATCCTTCCCAGCATGTCCTGCTTCTGCACTTCCCTCCCCCGTCAGCACGTTGGCGTAACTGGAGAATCTACTGTGAGTGTTGATATCAGGACTGAATAATAATATTTGATGGCAATACAGTACAGGCCTAACATTTGGACACACCTTCTCATGCAGTGTTTTCTTTACCATCATGACCATTTACGTTGGTAGATTCTCACTGAAGGCTTCAAAACTTTGAATGTGGAGTTATGTACTTAACAAAAAAAGGTGAAATAAGTGAAAACTTGTTTTATATTCTAGTTTCTTTGCTCTGATTACTGCTTTGTACACTCTTGGCATTCTCTCGATGAGCTTAAAGAGGTCGTCACCTGAAATGCTTCTCCAACAGTCTTGAAGGAGTTCCCAGAGGTGTTTAGCACTTGTTGGTCCAACTCACCCCAAACCATCTGGATTGGGTTCAGGTCCGGTGACTGTGGAGGCCAGGTCTCCACTTTTTGTTGAGTACATGTGTTCATTTATAGTTTTGATGCCTTCAGTGAGAATCTACCAACGTAAATGGTCATGAAAATAAAGAAAACACGTTGAATGAGAAGGTGTGTCCAAACGTTTGGCCTGTACTGTATATTTGAAGAAAAACTGCATATTTGGTGACTATATCAAATTAAACCAAAAGCAGTTAGAGGTCGAAGTCGAGTTTCACTTATTTGTCCGATGCGTGTATAAAAACACAATTCAGTGTCGATCCAAAGTTCTACAAAACTTAATTCTGATGCTAAGACGTTATCATCCGTACATTTACTGACAGCCCAGCAGTAGAATTAAACAGCTTATATAAGGTAACATGCAAGAGGTGGTGAGCAGTCTGTAAAGAATACAGCAAACCATGTTACAAATCAACAATTTTACAAAAATTAACAAATATAATATCAAAATGTACTAATACAATATCTTTAAAGATTCATATCACCTATAACATCCTACTAACAACATAAAGCACCTAAAATGTTAAAGTTAAATAAATGATTAAAACTAAATATAACAATCATGATAAAGGGTGTGTGTTTATCTACAGGTAAATAAAGAGTAATAATGACTATAATAATCTGATGGAACATCATGTTTCTCCCAGACTGTATGGCTGTTCCCTCTCAGCTGTGAGCTGTTCAGCTCTGTCTTCAGCTCTCAGATCAAACTCCTCACGTCTGAGACTCCTGGACCTGAGTATCAATAATCTGCAGGATTCAGGAGTGGCACTTCTCTCTACAGCACTGGAGGATCCACACTGTAAACTGGAGACTCTACAGTGAGTGTTGATATCAGGACTGAATATTAGTAAGCGGTGTTTGTGTGTGTGTGTGTTTTTGTGTGTTACATGAATTTCCTGCACTTATCATGTGCTGCTGCTGCCAGATTTGATAAGATTGTCTGGTTTCTTTCCTCAGAAGGACCATTAAGATGAATGGAGGATTTTCCCGATGAACATCTGCTGACGTCTACTGAACCTGGACTGTGGGATTGTAAGATTGTAGATTCCAGGTCCATGACTGCCTGAAGTGCAGAGAGAGGAGAGTCTTGTTGGGGGTGGATGACCACTGGATTCCAGTATTAGGAGTTCTCTTTGGACCATTCAGGAACATCAAAGGATAATCTGATAGCTCTGTGGCTACTTTTTTGGAGTCAAATGTCCAGTATGAAGGAGGTTGCCCCCCTGTTATGATGTTTGCATGTCCCCCATATGAGAGGACACCTGGATAAGCAGATGGGTGGCAGCTTAATCTGTTCCATTTATGTAATAAATCACATAGCACCTTATTAGCTGTGGTGGTGATAGGCCACGTTCCAGGAGCTCTAACAGCTTTTCGTCCATCAGATCTTTCTGACAAGACAGGTCTTTCTGATACAGCGTATGGTGTAAATGTCCTTGATCTTCCGTACCGTCTTCACCACTCTCTGCTGGGCCTCATTGTCTCATGCAGTGCAGCCGCCGTACCAGGATGTGATGTTCCCCGTTAAGGTGGATTCCACAGCTCACCTGTAGAAGCTTGTGGGGACTGAGCTTCTGTACAACACTTGTTCTTGTTATGCTGATTAACAGCAGTTGTCGCGTTGGGCGGGACATGGCGATGAAGGAGGACTCATACGCACGATTTCACACGACAGGGGTTTAATACAAACTGCACAAGACAAGGGAACATCAACACGCAATGACCTGGCGGCGATGGTAGTAAGTGGGATTCGAACCCGGGTCTTCTGGTTCATAGGCGAGTGTGTTACCCACTAGGCTACTACCACCCCATTTCACCGTGTTGTGCTATACTGTAGTGTTTCACAATCACTTCACTTTCTGTCCTTCTTTTTTCTAAAACTAAATCAATGAACATGCCTGGAAGGGTTCTAACATTAAAACCACCGCTTAAAATAAAGCTCTCCAATGGAACAACTATTAAGTGTTACTGCGATGTTTTGCGATGTTCTGTTCTGTCCTGCTCTTATCTAACTTTTTGTTCAGTTCTGCTTTTGTCACTTACAAGTGTTGTTTTGCGATGTTCTGTTCTGTCCTGCTCTTATCTAACTTTTTGTTCAGTTCTGCTTTTGTCACTTACATAAGACACTCTCCCAACTCTGCCTGGCGATGTAGGATTTCAACATATTAGTGTGACATGACCACGTAAGGTCCCACGAATTTCACCTGCAAAGCAGATCCCACTAAAGGCAAAAGTACTAACACTTTGTAACATACTTTGAAAGACCGGTGCACAGATTTACAGTCAAAGCAAACCAAAGCAAACATTAATTTTTATCTGAGCAGATGACAACGTCTTCTGAGCAAGAGCACAAACATTGTGCAGGCGCTCACGAAAAGAACTTACACAGTCCAGAACATTGGATGGAGAAGCAGAGTTCTCCCGCAACAACTTTAATGGACCACAAACTGTATGAACAAAGATGAGTCCAGCAGGGCTGAAGCGTAGCGATTCCTGAGGTGTTTCACGCACAGCAAATATAAGGAGTGGAAGTCACTCGTTCCACTCACAAGACGCCGTCGTCGTCTTCCTCCACTTATCTGGGTCCGGGAATCCCAGACAGCCCTCTCCCCAGCCACCCTATCATCCTCAAGGTAATGAAGCTTGTGAGCGGTTTAATCAGACCCTCCTGAGGCCATTGAATACTTTGGAGGGCCAGACACTTTGGGCCGATCAATTGCTTTACCTGTTGCAAGCCTATAATAATACCCCACATAGTTCAACAGGCCTCACACCTTTTTACGTTCTGTATGGGAGATACGCTGGACTACCAGTTGATATGGCCTTAGGCATCTCTTTACCACAGACACAGGCCTCTTTTTACTCCTGGAGCGCCCCCCCCCATTGGGTGCCCCTGAGTGCTTGCACCATTCTCTGACCTCAAGCATGGCCAAAGGTGCCATGATAGGATTCCCAGATTCCCCGTATTTTTGTGACTGGCACCACTGGTGCCAATGTCTGTCCAGTCACAGGGCCTTGACTCTCCCGTACCAAGATCCCATCAAACAATTTCAGCTGTTCCCATTCTCTAAGTAGCTTCCGGCCCACTGCTGAAAGGGACTGTGTACTCTGCGGTGAACGTACCGTGGCTTTAGTTTTCCGCTGGCGCACCACACTTAGATCAGGGTGAGACCTCTGAAGGGTCATCCAATCCACCGGAGGATGTTCCCGTACTATAGGCAGTGAAGTCCTGCTGTTCCTCCAGTCTATGCTTCAAATCCTTAAGCTCCTTGTGCCACCGAGTATTTTCTTCCTCATGGCACCTATTGGCTTCTTTCTCTTGGTTTTGGGTATTTGCCTGTCTTTCTTTTTGGAGCCATTCTGTCATCAAATGTTCTACCTTTAATTGGTCCTTAAGATTGTGATTGATCTTTTCTAGTTTGTCCAATATGAATTCATTCTCCACCAGTTTTTCTTTATACTGCTCATTAAGGTCTGTTAGACTAGCAGTACGGGCCTGCTCTTCCTCCAGTCTATGCCTACAATCCTCAAGCTCAGTATGTAGCAGAGTAATATCTTGTTGGCGTGCCTGCTGTTCCTCCAGTCTAAAATCCCTTAAGTCCTCATGCTCTTTGTGCAGCAGAGTAATTCTTTTTTTGAGGCACGTTTTGGCTTCCAGCTCTCCCTCCATCATTTGGGTATTTGCCTGTCTTTCATTTTGAAGCTCATGTTCAAGCGCTTCTCTTAGCTGTTGCTCTTCCTTTAATTGGTCCTTAAGATTGTGATTGAGCTTTTCTAGTTTGGCCAATGTGAGTTCATGGTCCACCAGTTTTTTTTGATACTGCTCATCAAGGCCCTTTTTAATACGAACAGTATAGTCCTGCTGTTCCTCCAGTCTATGCCTACAATCCTCAAGCTCAGTTTGCAGCCGAGTAATTTCTTCCTCAAGGCACCTATTGGCTTCTTTCTCTTGCTTTTGGGTATTTACCTGTCTTTCATTTTGGAGCTCATATTCAATGTTTTTTCTTATCTGTTTTTCTTCCTTTAATTGGTCCTTAAGATTGTGATTGAGCTTTTCTAGTTTGGCCAATGTGAGTTCATGGTCCACCAGTTTTTTTTGATACTGCTCATCAAGGCCCTTTTTAAAACGAGCAGTATATTCCTGCTGTTCCTCCAGTCTATGCCTAGAATCCTCAAGCGTCTTGTGCAGCCGAGTAATTTCTTCCTCAAGGCACCTATTGGCTTCTTTCTCTTGCTTTTGGGCATTTGCCTGTCTTTCATTTTGGAGCTCATGTTCAATCTTTTTTCTTATCTGTAGTTCTTCCTTTAATTGGTCCTTAAGATTGTGATTGAGCTTTTCTAGTTTGGCCATTTTTTTTTGATACTGCTCATTAAGGCCTGTAAGACTAGCAGCATAGTCCTGCTGTTCCTCCAGTCTATGCCTACAATTCTCAAGCTTCTTGTGCAGCAGAGTAATTTCTTCCTCAAGGCACCTATTGGCTTCTTTCTCTTGGTTTTGGGTATTTGCCTGTCTTTCATTTTGGAGCTCATGTTCAATCTTTTTTCTTATCTGTAGTTCTTCCTTTAATTGGTCCTTAAGATTGTGATTGAGCTTTTCTAGTTTGGCCAATTTTTTTTGATACTGCTCATTAAGGCCTGTAAGACTAGCAGCATAGTCCTGCTGTTCCTCCAGTCTATGCCTACAATTCTCAAGCTTCTTGTGCAGCAGAGTAATATCTTGTTGTCTTTTGGCTTCTTGCTCTCGCATTTTGGTATTTGCCTGTCTTTCATTTTGGAGCTCATGTTCAAGCCATTCTCTTTGCTGTTGCTCTTTCTTTAATTGGTCTGTAAGATCGACCTGAACTTCCAGTCTAAAATCCTTAAGCTCCCTGTGCAGCAGAGTATTTTCCTCTTGGAGGCATCTTTTGCCTTCCAGCTCTCTGCGGAGCTCTTCACTTTTAGGAATCTCATTTTTTTCTGTGGCTTTTTGGGTGCGCAATATTTTTTAAACTTTGGCTGCAAATTTCATCAACTTTGTGAGCTTGGGCTGTCGTTTGTCTTTCAGTACAGCTTTGTTTTTTTGTCTCTTTGTCTCATTAATTTCTGTAATTAACGTACTGCTATTGGTTTTGATCATATTGAATAATCTCCATCCATCAAAGTTTTTGTGTTCTTAAATATGCAACATTGTTAAAGAAGTACTATTGAGAACATTCCTTCTCCATTCATTGGCCAAAATTAGTCTCAATACTTCTTCAGCATTCCAACAACTTTTTTATGAAGAAGAAAAAAAAAAGTACTAAGATTAGAACCACCGCTTACAATAAAGCCATCCAAAGGAAGCATCTTCCAAATGCTTTAAATAACTATTATTTGTTACTGGAATACAACACCCTCAGTGTAGCCATTGTCATTTGCACTGCACATTGTTGTGTCTTGTTGAGTTGTTTCTGTTTGCACGTCTCTTCTGTTTTGTGATGTTCTGCTTTGACCTGCCCATTAGCAGTTACATATGCAGTAGCATTATTTTGAGTAATAAACTGATGATTGACAAATTTGGTGAGCAAGTAGTTAACTCTGCTGAATTACTTATTAATTACACTGGGTTTTTCTATGAATGATTCAGCTGTCTTTTTGTAAGTAAATTCTCGAAAGGTTGTGTGTCACTCAAGTTTTTCTGCAACCCACAAATCTCTCTGTTTTCAGAATGAGTCTTATTCAGGTAAGCATAATAGATCTTTTTGTCAGCTGTTTCTGTGGTCTATTGAAGTATAATTACTAGCATTTTACATTTGCAGCATTTATCAGACGCCCTTTTCCAGAGCGACTTACAATCAGTAGTTACAGTTCCCCCCTGGAGACACTCAGGGTTAAGTGTCTTACTCAGAGACACAATGGTAGTAAGTGGGATTTGAACCTGGGTCTTCTGGTTCATAGGCGAGTGTGTTACCCACTAGGCTACTACTACCCCATTTTATAAGTTTCAAAGGCTTTGTAAAAAGGAGAAAAACTTTCTCTACATAAAGCACTGTATTAAAAGCACTCCAAGCTGATGTTACCTGGCAGAAAGAGGCATGGCACAATAGTGGTTAAAAGGATGAACAGCTTCTAATTTATTATCACCAGTAGATTACTATTGCAGTTACATGTAAATATTGTATGTAGAAAGGTACCAAAGTTAAAGAAAAACCCAAAATAAAGGAGAAAAAGATAGATAAAGCGAGAGAAAAAGCCTTGGACCAAGCTTCAGAGAGATCACCTGATCCAGGATTACAAAACGTACAGAGAAAAGGCTCAGAATCTGATGGGAAGATTACATTTACATTTACATTTACAGCATTTATCAGACGCCCTTATCCAGAGCGACTTACAATCAGTAGTTACAGGGACAGTCTCCCTGGAGCAACTCAGGGTTAAGTGTCTTGCTCAGGGACACAATGGTAGTAAGTGGGATTCGAACCCGGGTCTTCTGGTTCATAGGCGAGTGTGTTACCCACTAGGCTACTACCACCCTGATCCCTCAGTTCCCGATGAAAAGGAAATTGGAAGTGCCCAGGGTCCACAAGAGAAAATTCTTTGATACATTTGACTCCCAGGAAGTTGCCACAGACCAATCAGAATCTGTTGTTTCTGCCCTGTCACGCCCTTGGTGTCTTGTGTCTGGGACCGACAAAGACAAAGCGGGGGATCCCAGACAAATGGCTGGCATTTACACCTCTTGCTCTGGGGAAGGCCATGTAACAAAGATATAGAGAACAGAGTCGATTAACCTCTACGTAAGACAAAGCTGCAGAACGTCATGGACCTATGATTTCCCATCTTACAGCTTTTATTGACAATTACACCCAGTTTATGCAAAGAGTCAATATGTGCACATTGGTCTTTTTTTCAGGACCACTGCAGGGAGTCACGTGGGATCGCCGAACAAGATGGTCTCACACTAGAGGTCGTCCAGAAGCCTCATCATTTATTTTTCATTCATTCGTTAATTTTTCAGCTTTCTTCTTCCCAAAAACTACGTAATAATATGCTGTGATATTTCAGTTTCCGATTTTGAGAACATATTGCTCCCATGTCTTCGTCTTCATCCTCAAAATATTTTAAGACCACACGCTCAAGGCCGCCATGGACTAGTCCAGAACAACGTGAACAGAAGATACGTCTGGAAAATCTATTCGCGGAAGTTTGTAAAATGAGTCGCCATGGACGTTTCAACGATTAAAGAAACTGCAGCTGAACTGAAAAACTCAGCTAACTGAGGCGGAAAGCAGGATATCTGATGTGGACAACTCCAACCCCACAGCGAGTGGTAAACAACAGCGAACAACAAGGTATGGAGGTCTTGTGGCAACGTGTGTAACATCTGGAAAATACAAGCCGCCGCCATAACATGAGACTGCTTGGTCTGAAAGAGGGCAGAGAAGGGAATGACGTCAGGGCGTGCATTGCTAAAATATTATCAGAGGGCCTGGGAATGGATATCGGCAGTGAGTTCGAAATTGAAAGGGCCTGGATTTTGCCTGCAGGATGAGCGACCCAGGAGATTAATAATGATTCCTGCGTACCACTGCAAAAGAAAAGTCCTGAGAGCTGCGAGGGAGAACGGGGGAGCTGTGTGGAGTGGATGTAACCTTTCCCTATTCCCGGACTTGTCTAAAGAACTAGCTGAGAAGAAAATCATTCGCAACTGCCAAGCAACTACTTCTTGGCGGCTACTGTGCGAGATTCACGCTCGCATTCCCAGCTACACTATCGTTCACCTGAAATGGGCGGAGCAAAAGGTTTCAAGACGCGGCAGACGCAGTGAAGTTAATCAAGCAAGAAATGACGGAGACGGACAGCACCGCAGGAGGCGATTCAGACGGGGAGCGAGGGGATGATGACGTTGAATAAACGAAAGCAGAATGTGAGAGATGTATGCAGGTAATGGACACTGCGTCAGTAGGACATTTCACAGGCCGAAAAACACCTTATTTTATTTTTCTTATTTATTTATTTATTGATATATTTATTTATTTTATTGCTTTGTTTTTGTAGTTTTTTGTTTTTCTTTTGCAAATTCTGAACGACTTTAAGGTAAACAAGCCTCCAATTATGAGAAGGCATTTTATTCATATATTTTGTGTTAACTTTTTTTTTCCCGTTATAAAGGGGCTGTTCTTGTTGACCAGTTTGATCAGTTTTGTTAACTCAAAAATGAAAAAGGAAAAGGAAAAAGGTGCTTTAAACACAGGCAGGCTGACATAGCAATTTGTCATGATCCGGACCGGCAGGGGTGACTCTGGATCCGGAGTCCGGACCGGAGTTTCATGTTCGTCTTGTGCAATGTTCCATGATCGTGTTCACCTGGTGTATATTTATATAATTGTATAAAACTATCCTGTTCGTGTCTGTTCGTCGTCGGGTCATTGTGCGTGTTAATGTTCCCCTGTCTCGTGTGTCGTCTGTATTAAACCCCTGTCGCGTGAAATTGTGCGAATGCGTCCTTCTTCATGCCATGTCCAGCCCACCCTTGACACAATTATTCAAGAAACACACTTAAAGGATGCCGAGGCACAAAAATTCAAAAGAGACTGAGTAGGGAAAGTCTTTCATAGCTCCTTCTCCAGTAAGAAGAACTGAGTTCTAGTTTTGGTAGATAAAAAAACTGAAGTTGTCAGTGATAAAGGAAAACAAAGATGCAAATGGTAGAATTATCTGTCTTGAAACTACTGTAAATGGTATGGCTCTGACATTTTGTAATATTTACGCCCCCAACAAAAAGGATCCTACCTTTTTCCACAAGGTTAATAGTTCTGGCCGGAGATTTTAACCAGGTACTAGATGGCATACTTGATAAAAGTAGACACACTGAAGGTCGGGTGATAGTTACACCCAAGGATAGGTCCGCCATTAATATGTTTATGAAAGAATGGTTTGATCGACATATGACGACGGGTCAACCCACAGAAAAGAGAATATACTTTTTAACAAATAGACTTAGTTTTGATTTCTCAAAATCTGCTTAATGCAGTTGTGGATAGCAGTATAAATTCAATGGACTTGTCAGACCATGCACCGGTCGAAATCTGTGTACATATAGACTCAGACAGATCTAGGAGAGGAAGATGGGGAATGAATGCTTCTCTATTAAAAGACAAAATATTTAAAAATGATCTGGCACAGGATCTATCATCATTCTTTGAGATTAATCTGGGAGTAGTCTGGGTGGCATCAAAGGAATATATTAGGGGCAAAATGATTGCACATTCTTCGAAAAGGAAAAACGAACAAGCCCATGTTATTAAAAAATTGGAAGCAGAATTTAACTAAATGGAAATAAATGGAGCTGGAGAAAACATTATTCTGATGATATATTCAATCATATTTGCAAATGTACATTTAAAATACATGAAATATTTAATAAGAAAGCTGAATATGCTCTGTTTAGACTTAAAAAGACATTTTATGAGTTGGTAAATGGTAGACTCTTGGCCAGGCAGGTAAAAGAACAAAGTTCTGCTCATTTAATTCCTGCAATAAGAACAGGAAGCTTATTGGAAACATCCTGCATTTTTATGAGAATTTGTACAGATCAATGGGTGTACCAAATAAATCTTTAATACAGAAGTTCTTTATGAATATAACTCTTCCAACTCTATGACCTGAACAGATAGCAATTCTTGATAGGCCAGTGTCTCAAGAAGAGGTGAGAAAGGCCATACAATCTCTGAAAACAGGAAAATCACCTGGACTGGATGGTTTCCAAGATGAATATTATAAAGATTACATAGACATAATTATTCAAATTTTAACCAATGTATATAAAGAGGCTTTTCAGTCTGGTGCAATGCCACTGGTGCAATGCACTTTTTTCATTGATACCTAATAAAGGCAGGGACCTCACAGATACCGCTAATTACAGACCAATTAGTTTAATTCATGTAGATAGCAAGATACTGGCCAAAGTGTTATCCCTTGATAGACTTGAAACTGTAATCAGAAGGTTGTCGGTTTGAATCCCGAGGTGCCACTTACTTACCGATGTGTGTTTTTTACATGGCTGCATCTTGAGAATTGCTGAACCCAGAGCTTTGAACAGCTGGGTCTGTAGGCATCTATGTTTATGATTGAAAGACTCTTAGCATAAAAACTATTGCAGGGATGTGAAGCTCTATGTCTACATTGCTTCGGAAAATGTTATTTAAAGAGAAAAGACACTTTTTCACCAACAACAGTAAGTACTTTTAATGTTTAATTCCTAAAATTCAACACAAATAAATGTAAATGGCTGTTAGATACATAGAATGCACATCTAAATTTTCTCTGTACTTTGATCATTGGAGCACTTTGAAGAAGGATGCTGTATTAACAATCCAGCGTGATTTATGTAGCCATGGAAAAAATGACGATTAATGATCCGGGGGGGTTTGTGAGGGAAAATGTATTGTCTGACCTTTAGTCATGGAACAGTTCAAAGACAGCTGTATCTTACTTTTGACCTTGTTGACGTACGAAGCTGGACATAAGCTGATAAACGAAAGTTGATCGCTCTGACATCTGGTGGTGTTTCTGCACTCCGTCTACTCTTATCCTGCCTGTAACTATTGTTCCCGTAGACCCAGTGTGTCTCTTAATAAATTATGAATAAGGCAATATTATTAAACCAAGTATTATATCCTCATCAGTAGAGACCAACAAAGATCTGGTCTAACTGGAACACATTTAGATTTAATGGAGCCTTTTTATATTAAATTTTTCTTTAGATTTAGTATAATATCAACACTGACTATTAACAAATTAATCCTGCATCTGTCTGTCTCCTCTGCAGAACCAATAAAGATGACTTGGTCAAAATAAAGAACCATCAATAAGTATGGTGGTAGGTACAGATGTTGAAATAATGGGGGGGCTCATTAACATATATGTCCTACAGTAACATGTGTCTAGATAGATACATGTGTAATATGTGTTTACATTGTGATTTTATTTTTATATATCTTTATTTACTTAATCCTGTTGCAGAATTTTCATACTTGTGGGTCCAGGAAAGCAAGAGATCTGACCTCTGTCTCAGGTATGTGGACATGGCGTCCATTTTTAGGCCTTTAGCTGTTTGTGCTGATTATACATTTTAATCCTGTTCCTCTTCCTTGCTTTCAGATTCTGGATGGGAGAAAGAAATGTCTTTGGGACCGTTGTCCATCAGAGGTTGACCAGCCTGTGTCTCTTTATGATCGTTCTCTTTTAATAGCAAAATAAATGCTGAAATGGACTGAAATGGACTGCATGCACTATTTACAACTACAGGTCCTCTTTACTAAATACACAGATGGGGGTCTGAGGAACCAGACATCTGTTACTGTTTATTCTAATACTTGTTTGGAGATGGTGTTCTGCTTCATGAAGTGGTCATTTTTTGTGTCCCCTCCACACAAGCACTGTTTATTGCTATATCTACCATGTCAAAAGTACAAGTTCTACTGAAAAGTCTGGCCATCAACCTGACCTTACATAAAAACTATTCAGTACATTCAGAAGGGTGGACAAATCAGGAGGAAAGATAGAGGGGGGGGAAGTATAGGAGGAGTAAAAAAAAAACAACCCCCAGACTGAGTACGTTGAGGGAAAAAAAACACCTCAGCAACATGAGCACATAGACTCTACTCAACATAAAAAGTACGTAATTCGCAACAGGGGAGGGAAACAGGACGGGGGATGTACGGGGGATCACCCTTGATGAGGCGCCCGGGGAGCAGTGTGTAGGGACGGTGCTTTGCTCAGTGGCACCTCAGTGGCACATTGGCGCTTCAGGGATTCGAACCGGCAACCTTCTGATTGCGGGTCCATTTCTGAAGGTTCCACGAATCCACAAACAAGGTGACGAACATATTTTGTCAAAGACTTTTTTGACCAAGTCGACATTATACTTCATGACCAGACTCCAGGCAAAACATGGATGACTGCGTCAAGAACAACATCCCTGAAGAAAACAAGCAAGCGTGAGAGGAACCACGACTCTTCAGGTCAGCACCGGATCACCCGTAGTCAGGCCTCAGTCAGTCTTAAATACACCCAGGAATTGTCGTGGTAGAACATTATTTGGAGTCTCATGATGTCACATGGCTTCAGGTGAGATGTCCCATCCACATCCAAGTGGTGTGTAGAGAATTAATAAGTGAAGGCTGTACATGTAGGACAATATGAATTATTGCAGTGTTGTATATAACACTTGTCATTTTTGGCACACAAGGATAAACTCCACCAAAAAGTTCTGGAGAAAAAAAAACTTGAGAGACCTCGGGAAAGAGTGGGTCCGAGACGGACCTCATTCCAGGATAGCGTGAGGGTGCATTCGGTGTCAGAGCAGGGTTGGCATTAATTTGGTCAAGACAGCAGTGCAATAGGTAGAAAGATAACGTTGGTATTAAAATAGTAAAAAATTGTGCATTAGGAAAAGGATCTGTTCATGTTTAAGGTAACTGCATGATGCAGAGTAGGACAGACAGTCCAAATATGGTCCACAGTGTACATGGTCCATTCTGACGAACCTGGTCCAGCTGAAGATCCCTCTAGAAAACAGTTATGGTGTTGGTGGCTGTGGTGGCCCTCTGGTACATTTCATGCTGGTACGTCTCGGCAGCAGCTGATTGTCAAGAACCAGGATCTAGAGTTGCTCTGAGAAATAAACTCACCTGGATGGAACTGAGTGGTTATGGTAGATGCCTGGGTACATCTCAAGAGCAACAAGGACCCCAATGGTCTATCTAAGACAGTCTAGGTGAGATGATTGGTCATAGTGTATGTGGGTTTAACTGATATTGAATGGTTGGTGAAAAAAACATTTTATTTACCTCTATCTTTTGGAGGAATTACCTGTATAATAATAAGACTGGTGAAAACCAGAATTCTGTCAGGAGAGAGAAGTGGGATTGGAACAAAAATGAATTTGAGCTGGAACTACATATTGTTAGAAAGTAGAAAGTTAAGTGATTGGGTATATTATTATGTTGGTTATATTATTATTAATCGAATGATCACACAAACAAAGTGAGCTCCTTCTTTATCAGAGAGTCTCCTGCACAATTCTCTCTTTCTCTGCTCAGCCCTTCTGCTCAGCTTCTTTTATTTGAGTACATGTTGCACAATACAGCCTCTCAGTCCATACCATAAACAGTGTTATATTATAGTCAGATAACATTACAAGCACCAGATAGTGTGGCATGCAGCAGTTCCTCCTCAACAGACTGCAACACCTTTGAAGTTTCTGGATTCTCTCAATAACAGGAACTGCCCTGTCCTCCAATATCCTGGGATGAAGAAGTGAACCTGCTGCAGTAGAAAAGTTAGAAAAGTTCAAAGCAAACACTAAGCACATTATTTGATTAAAACAATTAACACAGATAGTCACTGCTTGGTGTCACGACTACGGACTTACGAGGGAAGGAAGCGCAGAGGTTTGACATACTGGGAAGGGGTTTTTATTAACAAACAAAGAAATACAAATAAACAATGGCGCGGTGGCCGAAAACGATTTAACTTAAATACAGATAAACTAAAACTAACCCGTAGGCGTGTGGCGATTGCCAGAACTCAAATTACAAACAGGGTTACCAACTGAAGTTCACGAAAATGCCAGCGACCCCGAACGGGCGGAAACTTCCGGCATTTATGGGGCGTCAGGATTGAGTTCCGGTGTGGAGCCCAGCTGCAGGCAATCCTGACAGAGCCCCCCCTCCAAGGGCTACGTCCTCGGAGCCCCAACAGTACCATCAGTGGAGGCGGCGGGGCGGACGGCGGCAACCACAGGGCTCCTGCCCTGCTGTATCCTCCCCTTGGAGGACCCGGTCCCTCGGGCTGGCTCCCCGGCGTGGTCAGGCGTGGCGGCCCCGGTCCCTCGGGCTGGCTCCCCGGCGTGGTCAGGCGTGGCGGCCCCGGTCCCTCGGGCTGGCTCCCCGGCGTGGTCAGGCGTGGCGGCCCCGGTCCCTCGGGCTGGCTCCCCGGCGTGGTCAGGCGTGGCGGCCCCGGTCCCTCGGGCTGGCTCCCCGGCGTGGTCAGGCGTGGCGGCCCCGGACCCTCGGGCTGGCTCCCCGGCGTGGTCCCGCTTGGCGGCCCCGGACCCTCGGGCTGGCTCCCCGGCGTGGTCCCGCTTGGCGGCCCCGGACCCTCGGCCTGGCTCCCCGGCGTGGTCCCGCTTGGCGGCCCCGGACCCTCGGCCTGGCTCCCCGGCGTGGTCCCGCTTGGCGGCCCCGGACCCTCGGCCTGGCTCCCCGGCGTGGTCCCGCTTGGCGGCCCCGGACCCTCGGCCTGGCTCCCCGGCGTGGTCCCGCATGGCGGCCCCGGACCCTCGGCCTGGCTCCCCGGCGTGGTCCCGCTTGGCGGCCCCGGACTCCCGTACCTGCACACAATAATCAGGGCCGATCCATCTGGGTACGTGTGGGCCCTGTCTCCACATGTCCCCTCTGACACGTCTTGTGTCACCCCCTGCACCGCGCAGGGAGATTGTCCCAGAGCCTCCGGCGACTGTTCCAGGCACCCCAGGCTGGTGCCTTCTGGGACTATGCAGCCCCTCTCGCTGCCCGGCCCTGGTGCCAAGGGGGGGGCATTGCCAGACCATCCGGCTAGCCCCTTCTGCGTCCGTTGGGACAAGCAGGCCCTCTTCCTGCCTGTCCCAGCTGGGTCCTCATGCCTACCCGGGGGCTCTATGGCGCTCCACCCCTCTGGAGGCAGACGCAGGCCCATGCCTGGCCCGCCCTCCTCACTGGCTACCGGAGGACCCAGCTCCATCGCTTCCCCACCTACCCTCCCCTCAGGAGGAGTCCCCAACCCGAACTGCACCCCCCCAAAAAATTCTTTGGGGGAGCACCCCCCCCGGCTGGACTTAGGGGTACCTTGGGGCTTGTCCACCTCACCTTGGACCAGCACATTCGGGTCAGGAACCTCCTCCCTGGGGTTCGGCTCCGCGGCTGGGTCGCCATCTGGTGGACACAAAGAGGGGAAGTGGGGGCGACATACGGACACATATGCCACGCACACACACACAGACAGAGACAGACAGAAGAGAGGGTCGTCTAGTTCCCTCTCTGAGCACTCCGGGACCTCCTCAGGGGGCACAGCCAGGATCTCGGGAGGCGCGACCTTCTCGCCACCCGCCAGTGCTTGGTCTTCTTGCCCCGGATCCTGACTGGTACTGGATGTGGTGGAGGGGCAGAGTTCGATCCCTGGCTCAGGCTCTGGCCGATCAAACTCCGCCCTCAGTCTCTGCTGGAAGTCCCGAAAACTGCTGTCTGTCTCTCCCTGCTGCCAGAGGGCTGCGCTCCAGCCCCATGCTGACCCAAGCAGACACGAGAGGATGGTGGTGGTCTTATCAGTGTCTGCTGCCCCACTGAAGGGTCCCGGGACAATTGGGCTGTCCCACACGGGGCTGGGCACGTCGCTGGAGATGGTGGTAGGTGTGTGGTGTGGAGGGGGGTGGACGTCTTCTCCAGCAGGTGTGGGCGCTGGTGCTGCGCTGCCATTTCGCTGGGGAACGTCCGGGCAGAGGGAAGGCGGGTCGGCGACTGGAGCAGGAATGGAGGATTCCCTGCGAGGCAGTCCCGGCAGCGCAGTTGCTGGCTGGCGACCTCCCGTCGCCCTCTTCCACCAGCTTTCCTCACACTGCTGGGAGGGACGTGGGTCTCCACGGACCTCGTGACGATCCTGGATGGGCGCGATGGGCGGAGCCATCCCGGCACCGACTGCCCAAACGGCGTCATCCTGGTCGTCGTCCGTGTCCACCTCGTACCCCCGGAAGTCACATGGGTCATCACGGACGCCGCGATGATCTCGGACGCGCACGCTGGGCGGAGCCATCCCGGCAACGACCGCCCACCGAAAATCCACGTCATCATCGCTTTCGTCATCCGTGTCCTCCCACCGGTGACTCCAAGGGTCGTCCACCCTGCGGACATCCTGGACCCATGGCGCGATAAGCTCCCATGGGCAGTACTCTGGCCATTCGGGCTGGAGGCTGCCCACCTCCTCGCTGGAGGAACGCCGCCGTTGTTGCTGCTTCTCACCCCCCTGGAAGTGACGTGGGTCCCCACGGACCTTGCGACGATCGCAGACTGGCGCGATGGGCGGAGCCCAACTCTAGTCTCCCGTGCTCTCGTCGTCGTCCGTGTCGTCCCAGTCCACGGGGAGCCTTGCCAGCAAAGCGCAGAGTTCTTGGCTCGACATGCCGAAGATCGTGGGGGTCGCATCTTCTGCGCTCGCTGCCCACGTCACTTCCTCGCTGCTGCCGACGCCAACGTCCTCGCTCCGCCCACTCACCCGCCGACGTCGTCGCTTCCGGGTTTCGCGGAGTTTCCCGGGGGTGACGTCATCACGCGGCGCCGCGTACCACGGCTTCTCGGGGAGAAAACGCTCCACCAGAACGGGCGGCGCGTCTCTCCCCTGGCGTCCGCGTTCGCCGCACCGGGCTGCATCCTTCGCGGCGTTTCTTCTCCTCTGCTTTCTATCTCTGCGCTTTTGGGTGGGTCGCTGGCATTCTGTCACGACTACGGACTTACGAGGGAAGGAAGCGCAGAGGTTTGACATACTGGGAAGGGGTTTTTATTAACAAACAAAGAAATACAAATAAACAATGGCGCGGTGGCCGAAAACGATTTAACTTAAATACAGATAAACTAAAACTAACCCGTAGGCGTGTGGCGATTGCCAGAACTCAAATTACAAACAGGGTTACCAACTGAAGTTCACGAAAATGCCAGCGACCCCGAACGGGCGGAAACTTCCGGCATTTATGGGGCGTCAGGATTGAGTTCCGGTGTGGAGCCCAGCTGCAGGCAATCCTGACACTTGGGCTGATTTTTCACTAGTAAGTTTTATTATTGCCGTTTCCTGAATACTAACTACCATTTACTGGTCACACTAAGCTTATTTAAGGCCTCTCAAATGTTAATTTTCACACAGTTGGGTTGGTGAAAGTGAAGTTATTCTCATTGTGATACATTGCAGCACAGCACACGGTACACCCAACGAAACGTGTCCTTCACAGGCGCTGGGGAGTAGTGTGTGGGGACAGTGAGTTGCTCAGTAACACATCAGTGGATCAGGAGTCGAACCGACAACCTCCTGATTACGGGGCCGCTTCCTTAACCGCAAAGCCACCACTACCCCACTTGGTTTGTTATTCATTCACAACAAGACAATTCAACCATGTGAAACATGTACCTGTCTGCCATCTAATGAAGTTAAACTACTGAAAATGGTGACGGTGAAACCGCACCTGATTCCACTCAAGAACTGGGTGGTAACGGGTTGAGTGGTGGAACCAGCTTTGCTAAATGAGGATAAACCCAAAAACATGCAGGACCATTTTACTCCAGGACTGGTTTTGTAGACCCCAATCTAGTCTTTGTACAACTGGTACTAGTTATCTAATGAGTGCCAGACTTGGCAGGTCTAGGAGGTCATTAATGTTAATTATGTTTCCTATAAAAGTGGAAGCCATACATGGTGGTGACTGTAATGTGGCATCATGGGTTGGTGGTCAGTGGCAGTGTTGCTGTGGGGAGGTGTTGTAGGGGTTTGTATGGGTGCAGTTCTGCTGGATGTTAAAGGTGTATCAGGACCTGTTCCAGCTTCTGGTCAACCTCTTCCAAGACCTGCAATTAATTCACCTCTGGTTCATGCCAGTCCTCCCTTTGTCCCTGCGATGCCAGCCAGTCCCCCGTTTGTCCCCGGGTTTAGGCCGCCGCCACCACCTCAGGTGCCTGCCAGTCCCCCGTTTGTCCCCGGGTTTAGGCCGCCGCCACCACCTCAGGTGCCTGCCGGTCCCCCGTTTGTCCCCGGGTTTAGGCCGCCGCCACCGCCTCAGGTGCCTGCCGGTCCCCCGTTTGTCCCCGGGTTTAGGCCGCCGCCACCGCCTCAGGTGCCTGCCGGTCCCCCGTTTGTCCCCGGGTTTAGGCCGCCGCCACCGCCTCAGGTGCCTGCCGGTCCCCCGTTTGTCCCCGGGTTTAGGCCGCCGCCACCGCCTCAGGTGCCTGCCGGTCCCCCGTTTGTCCCCGGGTTTAGGCCGCCGCCTCAGGTGCCTGCCGGTCCCCCGTTTGTCCCCGGGTTTAGGCCGCCGCCTCAGGTGCCTGCCGGTCCCCCCGTTTGTCCCCGGGTTTAGGCCGCCGCCTCAGGTGCCTGCCGGTCCCCCCTTTGTCCCTGGGATGCCTCAGGTTCCTGCACATCCCCCGTTTGTCCCCGGGTTTAGGCCGCCGCCTCAGGTGCCTGCCGGTCCCCCATTTGTCCCCGGGTTTAGGCCGCTGCCTCAGGTGCCTGCCGGTCCCCCCTTTGTCCCTGGGATGCCTCAGGTTCCTGCACATCCCCCGTTTGCTCCTTCGCCTCAGGGATCAGGGGGGCAGCTTCAAGATCCTGGAAGTGTCCAGCAACAGTTGCTTGGCCCAGTAAAGGAGCTGACCTGGAAGTTTCCTCAGATGCCAGTAGAGCCCACGTCCCCCCCAGTGCAGTTCCAGCTGAGGGAGCCGGTATCAGTCAGCAGTGTGGCAGCTACCTGTGACGAGAATATGGTGCACGTGCAGGTTAAGAAGGACCTGTTTGGTTCTGGAGAGCTCATCCAGGCATCAGACATCTCACTAGGAGGCTGTGGGGTGACTGGAGAAGATTCTGTGGCTCAGCTGCTTTATTTTCAGTCCTATTTGCAGGCCTGTGGCAGCCAAGTAGTGGTGAGTTCTGGTTCCTCTTCGGTCAGGAATCTGTTGGACTCTCCAGTAACTCTGGCTTTTCCCCCTTCAAACACAGATGACCAATGATTCCCTGGTTTATTCCTTTTCTCTGACCTACATCCCAAGAGCCATTTCTGACACTTCTGCTCCAATAGTCAGAACCAGTG
This sequence comes from Denticeps clupeoides, assembly GCF_900700375.1. Taxonomy (NCBI): domain Eukaryota; kingdom Metazoa; phylum Chordata; class Actinopteri; order Clupeiformes; family Denticipitidae; genus Denticeps; species Denticeps clupeoides. The sequence goes on from NC_041708.1 coordinate 36,644,695, forward strand.
GTGCTGTAATTGGGATTGAATGCCACTATTTGAGGTGAGCTCTAGCTGATCTGCTCTCCCATGTCTCTCTGTATTTAGATGCTTTTTGATATCGGTTTCTTCTTGCATGTGACCAGGCTTCACAATGTGAGCAGCAATGCCCTGCAGCCTGCCTGGGTCCCATATGCTGCTACTAAAACTGCAGAGGAGCTGCTTGTCTTCTCTCTCAAGCTCATGACTGGTAGGTACAGTTGTGGTCCACTGTTCCACTGTGTTGGCTGTTCCTAACATTTGCGTTTCTCTTCAGATGATTGGAAGTTTGAGAGGCCTTCCAACGTCTATTACATGGGAGATCTGATCCATTTTGAGGCTTCTGTCAAGCAGTACAACCATGTCCCCCTCCGGGTGTTTGTTGATACCTGTGTGGTCACCGCTGTCCCTGATGCAGCTGCTGCTCCCAGTTATCTCTTCATTCAGAACCATGGGTGAGGAGCAGTAGTCTCATGGCTGTAGTCTCATGGCTGTAGTCTCATTTTGCTCTCCTTTTTATTATAGGTGTCTGGTTGATTCCAAGCTCACTGGCTCATCTTCTCGCTTCCTGCCCCGTACACAGGATTTCAAGCTCCAGTTCCAGCTGGAGGCTTTCAGGTTTCAGCAGGGGGACACTGGCTCTGTACGTGTCTCAAGCTAGCCCTTCGCTCTCATGGTTCCACCACCTTGGCATGGTGGCTGACCGTCCGTATCTCTCTTGTTCCAGCTGTTCATCACTTGCTTGCTGAAGGCAACAGCGGCTGCTTCCCCGACTGATGCTGAGCACAAGGCCTGTTCTTCTGTAGGACACAAGTAGGTCTGGACTAGACGCTGCATTACAAAAACATCCACATGTACTTCATATTCAGGACCTGATCTTTCTATGAAGGTGGGCTGGAGCAGGTGGAGAGGACCAACTGTGTAGCTGCTGTGATGGTTCTTGTGGGTCCAGGAAGGCAAGAGATCTGACCTCTGTCTCAGGTATGTGGACATGGTGTCCATTTTTGTCTGTGCTGATCATTTTTAATCCTGTTCCTCTTCCTTGCTTTCAGATTCTGGATGGGAGAAAGAAATGTCTTTGGGACCGTTGTTCATCAGAGGTTGACCAGCCAGTGTCTCTTTATGATCGTTCTCTTTTAATAGCCAAATAAATGCTGAAATGGACTGTCGTGTATCAAGTAGTCCCGTCTATCCTTTTCAAGCATGCACCATTTACAACTACAGGTCCTCTTTACAAAATACACTTCAGATGAGGGTCTGAGGAACCCGAAATCTGGAACAGTCCTAATATGCATGCTTGGGGATGGCTTTTTGGGTTCATGAAGGATTAGATTTGAACCTTTATTTTTTTTATTTATTTATTTATTTATTTTTTTTTAGCCTATTTTCATCAAGTGGTCATTTTGGTTTCTTAGGTCCAATCCACACAGGGACTGTCCCCCTGGAGCAACTTAAGGTTTAGTGTGTTGCTCAGGGACATAATGACAGTAAGTGGCCTTTGAACCTGGCTCTTCTGGTTCATAGGCGAGTGTGTTACCCATTAGGCAACTACCACCCTATTTATATGGTGGTCTCTTGGCTGGAATTTTCCGGTTGTCTGTGCACTTGATATTGTGTGTGTGACTCAACACCCACTGACCGCAAAGGTTTATGTGAGTCGTAAATAACTAAACGCTCACTCAGCTAAGTTGGAGCGAGACCATTTAGAGCTTTATCGGTCAAAAAAAAGGATTTTGTAAACAAACCTAAATTTGATGAATAGCCAGTACAGTGATTTGTAAGACTGGGGTGATTTGGTCAAATTTTCTAGTTAGATGTCTGGCTGCAGCATTCTGAAATATCTACTAGAGCATCCAGACAATAATGCGTTGAAGTAATCTAACCTTGATGTAATAAAGGCATGGAAAAACTTTTTTTGAATTGTGCATTGAGATTTCTTATTTTTGCAATATTTCTAAGGTGCATGAATGCTATCCTAGTGATATTATCTACATGAGAATCGAATGTGAGACCTGCATCGATGAGGACACCTACTGTAGAGAATAGAGTAAAAACTCTCTACACACAAAACCACTATTCAAAGTAAATAGTGCAAATACTGCTGTGCAAAATGGAATGGTGCATTAGTAGATATTACATATTAGATCATCAAAAATGGACGATGCATGAATAGATTATATTACATATAATCAAACAATACAGCTTCGGTAGTGTGGGTGTGAGGGTGACAGTTTAGAGGGGTGAGTCCCTGAGTGTTCAGGTGTCTGATTGCTTGTGGGACGAAGCACCAGAAACGTTATTTTACTTTACTTTACATTACTTTATTTAGCAGACACTTTTATCCAAAGCGACTTACAGGAGGAAGACACCAGCACTTCACATTCGGTTTCTATAGAATTTTGAGTTTACAAAAGTAAGAGCCCCGATAAGGCCTATCTTGTCAGCATAGAGCATGCTCAGAGATTGTTAAGTGCTAGACGAAGAAAAAATTATAATGTATATATATATATATATATATATTTATGTATATATATATTTGTATCGTTTTGTGCGTGTGTAAGTGTTAGATTTGTCTGAAATACTTTTTGAATAAGAGGGTTTTCACCTGCTTCTTAAAAGTGGTGGTAGTCTCGGCTAGTCGAATGGAGGAGGGCAGGTTGTTCCACCAGCCAGGGAGAACAACGGAGAACAGAGTTGATTGGAATCGGAGACCCCGTGAAGAAGGAATTTTCAGTCTCATTTCATTTGCCGATCTGAAAGAGCGTGCAGGAGTGTAGCTAGCTAGTATTTTATTGATATAGGAGGGTGCAGTTCCATTTACAGCCCTGTAGGCAGCATCAAGGATTTGAACTCAATGCGAGCAGCTACCGGGAGCCAGTGGAGAGAGGTAAGAAGAGGTGTAACATGGGTGCATTTTGTCTGATTGAAGATGAGATGGGCTGCCATCTTTTGGATCATCTGGAGTGGTTTTATGGTGACTGCAGAGGCTCCAGCCAGGAGAGAGTTACAATAGTCGAGTTTGGAGATGACCATTGCCTGGACAAGGAGCTGCGTAGCCTGTTGCGAGAGGAAAGGCCTAACCTTGCAAATGTTGTAGAGAGTGAACCTGCAGGATCTGGAGATCGCAGCAACGTGATAGTTCAAACTCAGTTTGTCATTGATCCAAACTCCAAGGCTTTTTGCAGACGCTGTGGGCGTTAACAGTAGCGAGCCAATTTGAATTGAGAGGTTTTGCTGAGGGGAGTTGTTGCCCGGAAAGATCAGAATCTCTGTTTTGGATTGGTTGAGTTGGAGGTGTCATTCAGACATCCATGCCGATATGTCTGAGAGTCAGGCCGAAATTTTTGTTGCTATAGTAGCATCTTCTGGTGGGAATGACAAATAGAGCTGGGTGTCATCAGCGTAAGAGTGATAAGAGAAGCCATGTGATTGGATGATGTGACCAAGTGAGCAAGTGTATATTGAGAATAGAAGGGGGCCAAGGACAGAGCCTTGTGGAACCCCTGTGGTTAACCTAGAGAGGACAGATGTTTCACCTCCCCATGATACCTTGAAAGACCTGTTGTGAAGATAAGAGGTGAACCAATTTTGTACAGTTCCTATAACTCCTAAATCTGAAAGTGGTGAGAAGAATTTCATGATTAACTGTGTCGAAGGCAGCAGATAGATCAAGTAGGATGAAGGACAGATGATCTGCGGGCAGCTCTTGCAGCACGAAGGTCATCCATCATTGCCAGGAGGGAGGTTTCAGTTGAATACCCTTTCCTGAAACCAGACTGAAAAGGGTTGAGAATATCATGCTCGTGGAGAAATGAGGAAAGTTGAGCCAGGACTGCTCTTTCAAGAATTTTTGAAAGAAAAGGAAGGTTGGAGACTATGCAGTAGCTATCCAATAGAGACTGGTTTAATGTGGGTTTTTTGAGCAGGGGAGCAATGACAGCCTGTTTAAAAGCAGTAGGAAATGTTACTGTTGTGAGTGAGGAGTTTAAGACGTGTGTCAGAGCAGATACTATGGTGGGCTGTATGGACTGAAGGAGGTGTGAGGGGATTGGATCCAGGGAGCAAGTGATGGGGTGACTAGACTGGAGAAGTTTAGACACGACCGATTCAGAGAGGGGAGTAAAGGAAGACAGTGTCCTGGTTTCAGAGGTAACAGCAGGATGGGGTCTGGGGTTAGGGGGTGAGAATTGTTTGCTAATGTCAGCCACCTTCTCTGTGAAGAAGGAAGCAGGAAATGCCTGAGGTGCCTGCCCGTCCGCCCTTTGTCCCCGGGGTGCTGCCGCCGCCTGAGGTGCCTGCCCGTCCGCCCTTTGTCCCCGGGGTGCTGCCGCCGCCTGAGGTGCCTGCCCGTCCGCCCTTTGTCCCCGGGGTGCTGCCGCCGCCTGAGGTGCCTGCCCGTCCGCCCTTTGTCCCCGGCGTGCTGCCGCCGCCTCAGGTGCCTGCCCGTCCGCCCTTTGCCCCCGGCGTGCTGTGAAGAAGGTAGCAAAGTCTTCAGATGAGAGAGAAGTAGAGGGGGGAGGTGGTGGAGGATTCAGGATGAAGAGAAGTGTGAAGTTGGAAGCAGAGATGAAATTTTGGAAGTCTGCTGTTTGTGGCTTGAGCAGATCGAGGTTGAAGTCTCCTAGTAGCACAAGGGGCAGTTCCTCATCTATAATGGTGGAGAGAGTTGTGTCTAGTTCCTCTACAAAGTTCCCCAGCGGATCTGGAGGATGATATACAGCAACTATGGACATTTTTACTGGGTGTGTAATAGTTACTTAATAGTTATTTTGTTTCACTATGTAGCGTCTAACATGTATATAGCTAAAATGACAATAAAGCTCAACTTCAACTTATCACACTAAACCTATTTCCTGCCTCTCAACAGTTCATGTTCACACTGTTGGGTAGGTAAATTATTCATTCACTACAAGACAATTCAAACCACATTCAGCCATAAGAAACATGTACCTGTCTGCAATCTAATGAAGTTAAACTACTGAAAATGGTGACGGTGAAACCGCACCTGATTCAACTCAAGAACTGGGTGGTAACGGGTTGAGTGGTGCAACCAGCTGTGCTAAATGAGGATAAACCCAAAAACGTGCAGAATCATTTTACTCCAGGACCGGTTTTGTAGACCCCAATCAAGTCTTTGTACAACTGGTACTAGTTATCTAATGAGTGCCAGACTTGGCAGGTCTAGAAGGTCATTAATGTTAATTATGTTTCCTATAAAAGTGGAAGCCATACATGATGGTGACTGTTATGTGGCATCATGGGTTGGTGGTCAGTGGCAGTGTTGCTGTGGGGAGGTGTTGTAGGGGTTTGTATGGGTGCAGTTCTGCTGGATGTTAAAGGTGTACCAGGTCCTGTTCCAGCTTCTGGTCAACCTCTTCCAAGACCTGCAATGAATCCACCTCAGGTGCCTGCCCGTCCGCCCTTTGTCCCCGGGGTGCTGCCGCCGCCTGAGGTGCCTGCCCGTCCGCCCTTTGTCCCCGGGGTGCTGCCGCCGCCTGAGGTGCCTGCCCGTCCGCCCTTTGTCCCCGGGGTGCTGCCGCCGCCTGAGGTGCCTGCCCGTCCGCCCTTTGTCCCCGGGGTGCTGCCGCCGCCTGAGGTGCCTGCCCGTCCGCCCTTTGTCCCCGGGTGCTGCCGCCGCCTGAGGTGCCTGCCCGTCCGCCCTTTGTCCCCGGGGTGCTGCCGCCGCCTGAGGTGCCTGCCCGTCCGCCCTTTGTCCCCGGGGTGCTGCCGCCGCCTGAGGTGCCTGCCCGTCCGCCCTTTGTCCCCGGCGTGCTGCCGCCGCCTGAGGTGCCTGCCCGTCCGCCCTTTGTCCCCGGCGTGCTGCCGCCGCCTGAGGTGCCTGCCCGTCCGCCCTTTGTCCCCGGCGTGCTGCCGCCGCCTCAGGTGCCTGCCCGTCCGCCCTTTGTCCCCGGCGTGCTGCCGCCGCCTCAGGTGCCTGCCCGTCCGCCCTTTGTCCCCGGCGTGCTGCCGCCGCCTCAGGTGCCTGCCGGTCCCCCCTTTGTCCCCGGGATGCCTCAGGTTCCTGCACGTCCCCCGTTTGCTCCTTCACCTCAGGGAACGGGTGGGCAGCTTCAAGATCCTGGAAGTGTCCAGCAGCAGCAGCTGCTTGGCCCAGTAAAGGAGCTGACCTGGAAGTTTCCTCAGATGCCAGTAGAGCCCACGTCCCCCCCAGTGCAGTTCCAGCTGAGGGAGCCGGTATCAGTCAGCAGTGTGGCAGCTACCTGTGACGAGAATATGGTGCACGTGCAGGTTAAGAAGGACCTGTTTGGTTCTGGAGAGCTCATCCAGGCATCAGACATCTCACTAGGAGGCTGTGGGGTGACTGGAGAAGATTCTGTGGCTCAGCTGCTGTATTTTCAGTCCTATTTGCAGGCCTGTGGCAGCCAAGTAGTGGTGAGTTCTGGTTCCTCTTCGGTCAGGAATCTGTTGGACTTTCTCCAGTAACTCTGGCTTTTTCCCCCTTCAAACACAGATGACCAACGATTCCCTGGTTTATTCCTTTTCTCTGACCTACCTCCCAAGAGCCATTTCTGACACTTCTGCTCCAATAGTCAGAACCAGTGGTGCTGTAATTAGAATTGAATGCCACTATTTGAGGTGAGCTCTAGCTGATCTGCTCTCCCATGTCTCTCTGTATTTAGATGCTTTTTGATATCGGTTTCTTCTTGCATGTGACCAGGCTTCACAATGTGAGTAGCAATGCCCTGCAGCCTGCCTGGGTCCCATATGCTGCTACTAAAACTGCAGAGGAGCTGCTGGTCTTCACTCTCAAGCTCATGACTGGTAGGTACAGTTGTGGTCCAGTGTTCCACTGTGTTGGCTGTTCCTAACATTTGCATTTCTCTTCAGATGATTGGAAGTTTGAGAGGCCTTCCAACATCTATTACATGGGAGATCTGATCCATTTTGAGGCTTCTGTCAAGCAGTACAACCATGTCCCCCTCCGGGTGTTTGTTGATACCTGTGTGGTCACCGCTGTCCCTGATGCAGCTGCTGCTCCCAGTTATCTCTTCATTCAGAACCATGGGTGAGGAGCAGCTTCATTTCTTTATGGCTTTGTTTTATGATGTGCTGTAGTCTCATTTTGCTCTCCTTTTTATTATAGGTGTCTGGTTGATTCCAAGCTCACTGGCTCATCTTCTCGCTTCCTGCCCCGTACACAGGATTTCAAGCTCCAGTTCCAGCTGGAGGCTTTCAGGTTTCAGCAGGGGGACACTGGCTCTGTACGTGTCTCAAGCTAGCCCTTCGCTCTCATGGTTCCACCACCTTGGCATGGTGGCTGACCGTCCGTATCTCTCTTGTTCCAGCTGTTCATCACTTGCTTGCTGAAGGCAACAGCGGCTGCTTCCCCGACTGATGCTGAGCACAAGGCCTGTTCTTTTGTAGGACACAAGTAGGTCTGGACTAGACGGCTGCATTACAAACATCCACATGTACTTTTTATTCAGGCCCTGATCTTTCTATGAAGGTGGGCTGGTGCAGGTGGAGAGGACCAACTGTGTAGCTGCTGTGATGGTTCTTGTGGGTCCAGGAAGGCAAGAGATCTGACCTCTGTCTCAGGTATGTGGACATGGCGTCCATTTTTCTCTTTCTGTTTGTGCTGATCCATTTTAATCCTGTTCCTCTTCCTTGCTTTCAGATTCTGGATGGGAGAAAGAAATATCTTTGGGACCGTTGTTCATCAGAGGTTGACCAGCCTGTGTCTCTTTATGATCGTTCTCTTTTAATAGCCAAATAAATGCTGAAATGGACTGTCGTGTATCAAGTAGTCCTGTCTCTGCTTTTCAAGCATGCACCATTTACAACTACAGGTCCTCTTTACAAAATACACTTCAGATGAGGGTCTGAGGAACCCGAAATCTGGAACAGTCCTAATATGCATGCTTGGGGATGGCTTTTTGGGTTCATGAAGGATTAGATTTGAATTTATTTATTTATTTTTTAGCCTATTTTCATCAAGTGGTCATTTTGGTTTCTTAGGTCCAATCCACACAGGGACTGTCCCCCTGGAGCAACTTAAGGTTTAGTGTGTTGCTCAGGGACATAATGACAGTAAGTGGCCTTTGAACCTGGCTCTTCTGGTTCATAGGCGAGTGTTACCCATTAGGCAACTACCACCCTATTTATCTGGTGGTCTCTTCACTGGAATTTTCCGGTTGTGTGTGTGACTTCACACCCACTGACCGCAAGGGTTTGTGTGAGTCGTAAATAACTAAAAGCTCACTCAGCTAAGTTGGAGCGAGACCATTTAGAGCTTTATCGGTCAAAGGATTTTGTAAACAATCCTAAATTTGATGAATAGCCAGTACAGTGATTTGTAAGACTGGGGTGATTTTGTCAAATTTTCTAGTTCGATGTCTGGCTGCAGCATTCTGAAGTATCTACTATAGCATCCAGACAATAATGCGTTGAAGTAATCTAACCTTGATGTAATAAAGGCATGGAAAAACTTTTTTTGAATTGTGCATTGAGATTTCTTATTTTTGCAATATTTCTAAGGTGCATGAATGCTATCCTAGTGATATTATCTACATGAGAATCGAATATGAGACCTGCATCGATGAGGACACCTACTGTAGAGAATAGAGTAAAAACTCTCTACGCACAAAAGCACTGTATTCAAACCACTTCAACCTGATGTTACCTGGTAGAAAGAGGTGTGGCACAATAGAGGTTAAAAGGATGAACAGTTTCTATTTTATGAATCCCAGTAAATTATTATTGCAGTTACATGTAAATATGGTGCACCAGCCCTGGTGCTACATGTAACATTAGAACGATTAGACAAAGTTACATACTGACATAAAGTGCACGTGTGCGACACCAACAAACTGGGGTACATAAGGTGCAAACAGGGGACACAGGGAGTCCAAGAATAACATTTGACAGGGTGGTAGCAGCTTAGTGGGCAACACACTTGCCTATGAACCAGAAGACCCAGGTTCAAACCCCACTTACTACCATTGTGTCCCTGAGCAAGACACTTAACCCTCCTGTAACTACTGATTGTAAGTCATCTGATAAATGCTGTAAATGTAAATTTAACAAAAAACATACAGACAGCACTAAACTAGTACAATGTTTAATTAATGTGCAAAGTAAATAGTGCAAATACTGCTGTGCAAAATGGAACGGTGCATTAGTAGATGATATTACATATTAGATCATCAAAAATGGACGATGCATGAATAGATTATATTACAGATAGATAATCAAACAATAAAACTGGGGTAGTGTGTGAGGGTGACAGTTTAGAGGGGTGAGTCCCTGAGTGTTCAGGTGTCTGATGGCTTGTGGGATGAAGCACCAGAAACGTTATTTTACTTTACTTTACTTTACTTTATTTAGCATACACTTTTATCCAAAGTGACTTACAGGAGGAAGACACCAGCAATTCACATTCGGTTTCTATAGAATTTTGAGATTACAAAAGTAAGAGCCCCGATAAGGCCTATCTTGTCAGCATAGAGCATGCTCAGAGATTGTTAAGTGCTAGACGAAGAAAAAATTATAATGTATATATATATTTTTTTATTGTTTTGTGCATGTGTAAGTGTTAGATTTGTCTGAAATACTTTTTGAATAAGAGGGTTTTCACCTGCTTCTTAAAAGTGGTGGTAGTCTCGGCTAGTCGAATGGAGGAGGGCAGGTTGTTCCACCAGCCAGGGACAACAACGGAGAACAGAGTTGATTGGAATCGGAGACCCCGTGAAGAAGGAATTTTCAGTCTCATTTCATTTGCCGATCTGAAAGAGCGTGCAGGAGTGTAGCTAGCTAGTATTGTATTGATATAGGAGGGTGCAGTTCCATTTACAGCCCTGTAGGCAGCATCAAGGATTTGAACTCAATGCGAGCAGCTACCGGGAGCCAGTGGAGAGAGGTAAGAAGAGGTGTAACATGGGTGTTTTTTGGCTGATTGAAGATGAGATGGGCTGCCATATTTTGGATCATGTGGAGTGGTTTTATGGTGACTGCAGAGGCTCCAACCAGGAGAGAGTTACAATAGTCGAGTTTGGAGATGACCATTACCTGGACGAGGAGCTGCGTAGCCTGTTGCGAGAGGAAAGGCCTAATCTTGCAAATGTTGTAGAGAGTGAACCTGCAGGATCTGGAGATCGCAGCAACGTGATGGTTCAAACTCAGTTTGTCATTGATCCAAACTCCAAGGCTTTTTGCAGACGCTGTGGGCGTTAACAGTAGCGAGCCAATTTGAATTGAGAGGTTTTGCTGAGGGGAGTTGTTGCCCGGAAAGATCAGAATCTCTGTTTTGGATTGGTTGAGTTGGAGGTGTCATTCAGACATCCATGCCGATATGTCTGAGAGTCAGGATGAAATTTTTGTTGCTATAGTAGCATCTTCTGGTGGGAATGACAAATAGAGCTGGGTGTCATCAGCGTAAGAGTGATAAGAGAAGCCATGTGATTGGATGATGTGACCCAGTGAGCAAGTGTATATTGAGAATAGAAGGGGGCCAAGGACAGAGCCTTGTGGAACCCCTGTGGTTACCCTAGAGAGGACAGATGTCTCACCTCCCCATGATACCTTGAAAGACCTGTCGTGAAGATAAGAGATGACCCAATTTATTAAGGTTCCTATAACTCCTAAATCTGAGAGTGTGGTGAGAAGAATTTCATGATAAACTGTGTCGAAGGCAGCAGATCGATCAAGTAGGATGAAGGACAGATGATCTGCGGGCAGCTCTTGCAGCACGAAGGTCATCCATCATTGCCAGGAGGGAGGTTTCAGTTGAATGCCCTTTCCTGAAACCAGACTGAAACGGGTTGAGAAGCTCATGCTCGTGGAGAAATGAGGAAAGTTGAGCCAGGACTGCTCTTTCAAGAATTTTTGAAAGAAAAGGAAGGTTGGAGACTATGTGGTAGCTATCCAATAGAGACTGGTTTAATGTGGGTTTTTGAGCAGGGGAGCAATGGCAGCCTGTTTAAAAGCAGTAGGAAATGTTCCTGTTGTGAGTGCGGAGTTTAAGACATGTGTCAGAGCAGATACTATGGTGGGCTGTATGGACTGAAGGAGGTGTGAGGGGATTTGATCCAGGGAGAGAGTGGTGGGGGTGACTAGACTGGAGAAGTTTAGACACAACCGATTCAGAGAGGGGAGTAAAGGAAGACAGTGTCCTGGTTTCAGAGGTAACAGCAGGATGGGGTCTGGGGTTAGGGGGTGAGAATTGTTTTGCTAATGTCAGCCACCTTCTCTTGCTCAGGGACACAATGGTAGTAAGCAGGATTTGAACCCGGGTATTCTGGTTCATAGGCGAGTATGTTACCCCTAGGCTACTACCACCCCCATCTATAATGGTGGAGAGAGTTGTGTCTAGTTCCTCTACAAAGTTCCCCAGTGGATCTGGAGGATGATATACAGCAACTATGGACATTACACTGGGTGTGTAATAGTTACTTAATAGTTATTTTGTTTCACTATATAGCGTCTAACATGTATATAGCTAAAATGACAATAAAGCTCAACTTCAACTTATCACACTAAAACTATTTCCTGCCTCTCAACTGTTCATGTTCACACTGTTGGGTAGGTAAATTATTCATTCACTACAAGACAATTCAAACCACATTCAACTATAAGAAACATGTACCTGTCTGCAATCTAATGAAGTTAAACTACTGAAAATGGTGACGGTGAAACCGCACCTGATTCCACTCAAGAACTGGGTGGTAACGGGTTGAGTGGTGCAACCAGCTGTGCTAAATGAGGATAAACCCAAAAACGTGCAGGATCATTTTACTCCAGGACCGGTTTTGTAGACCCCAATCTAGTCTTTGTACAACTGATACTAGTTATCTAATGAGTGCCAGACTTGGCAGGTCTAGAAGGTCATTAATGTTAATTATGTTTCTTATAAAAGTGGAAGCCATACATGGTGGTGTCTGTAATGTGGCATCATGGGTTGGTGGTCAGTGGCAGTGTTGCTGTGGGGAGGTGTTGTAGGGGGTTTGTATGGGTGCAGTTCTGCTGGATGTTAAAGGTGTACCAGCTCCTGTTCCAGCTTCTGGTCAACCTCTTCCAAGACCTGCAATGAAACCACCTCAGGTGCCTGCCAGTCCCCCGTTTGTCCCGGGGTGCTGCCGCCGCCTCAGGTGCCTGCGAGTCCCCGTTTGTCCCAGGGGTGCTGCCGCCGCCTCAGGTGCCTGCCAGTCCCCCGTTTGTCCCCGGGCTGCTGCCGCCGCCTCAGGTGCCTGCCAGTCCCCCGTTGTCCCCCGGCTGCTTGCCGCCGCCTCAGGTGCCTGCCAGTCCCCCTGGAATTTTGCCGCCTCAGGTGCCTGCCAGTCCCCCGTTGTCCCCGGGGTGCTGCCGCCCGCCTCAGGTGCCTGCCCGTCCCCCGTTTGTCCCCGGGGTGCTGCCGCCGCCTCAGGTGCCTGCCCGTCCCCGTGTTGGTCCCCGGGGTGCTGCCGCCCGCCTCAGGTGCCTGCCCGTCCCCCGTTTGTCCCCGGGGTGCTGCCGCCGCCGCAGGTGCCTGCCCGTCCCCCGTTTGTCCCCGGGGTGCTGCCGCCGCCTCAGGTGCCTGCCCGTCCCCCGTTTGTCCCCGGGGTGCTGCCGCCGCCTCAGGTTGCCCTGCCCGTCCCCCGTTTGTCCCCGGGGTGCTGCCGCCGCCTCAGGTGCCTGCCCGTCCCCCGTTTGTCCCCGGGGTGCTGCCGCCCGCCCTCAGGTGCCTGCCCGTCCCCCGTTTGTCCCCGGGTGCGGCTGCCGCCGCCTCAGGTGCCTGCCCGTCCGCCCGTTTGTCCCCGGGGTGGCTGCCGCCTCCTCAGGTGCCTGCCAGTCCGCCCTTTGTCCCCGGGGTGCTGCCCACCCGCCTCAGGTGCCTGCCAGTCCGCCCTTTGTCCCCGGGGTGCTGCCACCGCCTCAGGTGCCTGCCAGTCCGCCCTTTGTCCCCGGGGTGCTGCCACCGCCTCAGGTGCCTGCCAGCCGCCCTTTGTCCCCGGGGTGCTGCCAGCCGCCTCAGGTGGCCTGCCAGTCCGCCCTTTGTCCCCCGGAGTGCTGCCCACCGCCTCAGGTGCCTGCCAGTCCGCCCTTTGTCCCAGGGTTTGTGCCACCACCGATGCCTGCCCGCCCTCCCTTTGTCCCCGGGATGCCTCAAGTGCCTGCCCGTCCCCCCTTTGTCCCCTGGTTTGATGCCACCACCGCCTCAGGTGCCTGCCGGGTCCCCCCTTTGTCCCCGGGATGCTCAGGTTCCTGCACGTCCCCCGTTTGCTCCTTCGCCTCAGGGATCAGGGGGCAGCTTACAAGATCCTGGAAGTGTCCAGCAGCAGCCAGCTTGCTTGGCCCAGATAAGGAGCTGACCTGGAAGTTTTCCTCAGATGCCAGTAGAGCCCACGTCCCCCCAGTGCAGTTCCAGCTGAGGGAGCCGGTATCAGTCAGCAGTGTGGCAGCTACCTGTGACGAGAATATGGTCCACGTGCAGGTTAAGAAGGACCTGTTTGGTTCTGGAGAGCTCATCCAGGCATCAGACATCTCACTAGGAGGCTGTGGGGTGACTGGAGAAGATTCTGTGGCTCAGCTGCTGTATTTTCAGTCCTATTTGCAGGCCTGTGGCAGCCAAGTAGTGGTGAGTTCTGGTTCCTCTTCGGTCAGGAATCTGTTGGACTTTCTCCAGTAACTCTGGCTTTTTCCCCCTTCAAACACAGATGACCAACGATTCCCTGGTTTATTCCTTTTCTCTGACCTACCTCCCAAGAGCCATTTCTGACACTTCTGCTCCAATAGTCAGAACCAGTGGTGCTGTAATTAGAATTGAATGCCACTATTTGAGGTGAGCTCTAGCTGATCTGCTCTCCCATGTCTCTCTGTATTTAGATGCTTTTTGATATCGGTTTCTTCTTGCATGTGACCAGGCTTCACAATGTGAGTAGCAATGCCCTGCAGCCTGCCTGGGTCCCATATGCTGCTACTAAAACTGCAGAGGAGCTGCTGGTCTTCACTCTCAAGCTCATGACTGGTAGGTACAGTTGTGGTCCAGTGTTCCACTGTGTTGGCTGTTCCTAACATTTGCATTTCTCTTCAGATGATTGGAAGTTTGAGAGGCCTTCCAACATCTATTACATGGGAGATCTGATCCATTTTGAGGCTTCTGTCAAGCAGTACAACCATGTCCCCCTCCGGGTGTTTGTTGATACCTGTGTGGTCACCGCTGTCCCTGATGCAGCTGCTGCTCCCAGTTATCTCTTCATTCAGAACCATGGGTGAGGAGCAGCTTCATTTCTTTATGGCTTTGTTTTATGATGTGCTGTAGTCTCATTTTGCTCTCCTTTTTATTATAGGTGTCTGGTTGATTCCAAGCTCACTGGCTCATCTTCTCGCTTCCTGCCCCGTACACAGGATTTCAAGCTCCAGTTCCAGCTGGAGGCTTTCAGGTTTCAGCAGGGGGACACTGGCTCTGTACGTGTCTCAAGCTAGCCCTTCGCTCTCATGGTTCCACCACCTTGGCATGGTGGCTGACCGTCCGTATCTCTCTTGTTCCAGCTGTTCATCACTTGCTTGCTGAAGGCAACAGCGGCTGCTTCCCCGACTGATGCTGAGCACAAGGCCTGTTCTTTTGTAGGACACAAGTAGGTCTGGACTAGACGGCTGCATTACAAACATCCACATGTACTTTTTATTCAGGCCCTGATCTTTCTATGAAGGTGGGCTGGTGCAGGTGGAGAGGACCAACTGTGTAGCTGCTGTGATGGTTCTTGTGGGTCCAGGAAGGCAAGAGATCTGACCTCTGTCTCAGGTATGTGGACATGGCGTCCATTTTTCTCTTTCTGTTTGTGCTGATCCATTTTAATCCTGTTCCTCTTCCTTGCTTTCAGATTCTGGATGGGAGAAAGAAATATCTTTGGGACCGTTGTTCATCAGAGGTTGACCAGCCTGTGTCTCTTTATGATCGTTCTCTTTTAATAGCCAAATAAATGCTGAAATGGACTGTCGTGTATCAAGTAGTCCTGTCTCTGCTTTTCAAGCATGCACCATTTACAACTACAGGTCCTCTTTACAAAATACACTTCAGATGAGGGTCTGAGGAACCCGAAATCTGGAACAGTCCTAATATGCATGCTTGGGGATGGCTTTTTGGGTTCATGAAGGATTAGATTTGAATTTATTTATTTATTTTTTAGCCTATTTTCATCAAGTGGTCATTTTGGTTTCTTAGGTCCAATCCACACAGGGACTGTCCCCCTGGAGCAACTTAAGGTTTAGTGTGTTGCTCAGGGACATAATGACAGTAAGTGGCCTTTGAACCTGGCTCTTCTGGTTCATAGGCGAGTGTTACCCATTAGGCAACTACCACCCTATTTATCTGGTGGTCTCTTCACTGGAATTTTCCGGTTGTGTGTGTGACTTCACACCCACTGACCGCAAGGGTTTGTGTGAGTCGTAAATAACTAAAAGCTCACTCAGCTAAGTTGGAGCGAGACCATTTAGAGCTTTATCGGTCAAAGGATTTTGTAAACAATCCTAAATTTGATGAATAGCCAGTACAGTGATTTGTAAGACTGGGGTGATTTTGTCAAATTTTCTAGTTCGATGTCTGGCTGCAGCATTCTGAAGTATCTACTATAGCATCCAGACAATAATGCGTTGAAGTAATCTAACCTTGATGTAATAAAGGCATGGAAAAACTTTTTTTGAATTGTGCATTGAGATTTCTTATTTTTGCAATATTTCTAAGGTGCATGAATGCTATCCTAGTGATATTATCTACATGAGAATCGAATATGAGACCTGCATCGATGAGGACACCTACTGTAGAGAATAGAGTAAAAACTCTCTACGCACAAAAGCACTGTATTCAAACCACTTCAACCTGATGTTACCTGGTAGAAAGAGGTGTGGCACAATAGAGGTTAAAAGGATGAACAGTTTCTATTTTATGAATCCCAGTAAATTATTATTGCAGTTACATGTAAATATGGTGCACCAGCCCTGGTGCTACATGTAACATTAGAACGATTAGACAAAGTTACATACTGACATAAAGTGCACGTGTGCGACACCAACAAACTGGGGTACATAAGGTGCAAACAGGGGACACAGGGAGTCCAAGAATAACATTTGACAGGGTGGTAGCAGCTTAGTGGGCAACACACTTGCCTATGAACCAGAAGACCCAGGTTCAAACCCCACTTACTACCATTGTGTCCCTGAGCAAGACACTTAACCCTCCTGTAACTACTGATTGTAAGTCATCTGATAAATGCTGTAAATGTAAATTTAACAAAAAACATACAGACAGCACTAAACTAGTACAATGTTTAATTAATGTGCAAAGTAAATAGTGCAAATACTGCTGTGCAAAATGGAACGGTGCATTAGTAGATGATATTACATATTAGATCATCAAAAATGGACGATGCATGAATAGATTATATTACAGATAGATAATCAAACAATAAAACTGGGGTAGTGTGTGAGGGTGACAGTTTAGAGGGGTGAGTCCCTGAGTGTTCAGGTGTCTGATGGCTTGTGGGATGAAGCACCAGAAACGTTATTTTACTTTACTTTACTTTACTTTATTTAGCATACACTTTTATCCAAAGTGACTTACAGGAGGAAGACACCAGCAATTCACATTCGGTTTCTATAGAATTTTGAGATTACAAAAGTAAGAGCCCCGATAAGGCCTATCTTGTCAGCATAGAGCATGCTCAGAGATTGTTAAGTGCTAGACGAAGAAAAAATTATAATGTATATATATATTTTTTTATTGTTTTGTGCATGTGTAAGTGTTAGATTTGTCTGAAATACTTTTTGAATAAGAGGGTTTTCACCTGCTTCTTAAAAGTGGTGGTAGTCTCGGCTAGTCGAATGGAGGAGGGCAGGTTGTTCCACCAGCCAGGGACAACAACGGAGAACAGAGTTGATTGGAATCGGAGACCCCGTGAAGAAGGAATTTTCAGTCTCATTTCATTTGCCGATCTGAAAGAGCGTGCAGGAGTGTAGCTAGCTAGTATTGTATTGATATAGGAGGGTGCAATTCCATTTACAGCCCTGTAGGCAGCATCAAGGATTTGAACTCAATGCGAGCAGCTACCGGGAGCCAGTGGAGAGAGGTAAGAAGAGGTGTAACATGGGTGTTTTTTGGCTGATTGAAGATGAGATGGGCTGCCATATTTTGGATCATGTGGAGTGGTTTTATGGTGACTGCAGAGGCTCCAACCAGGAGAGAGTTACAATAGTCGAGTTTGGAGATGACCATTACCTGGACGAGGAGCTGCGTAGCCTGTTGCGAGAGGAAAGGCCTAATCTTGCAAATGTTGTAGAGAGTGAACCTGCAGGATCTGGAGATCGCAGCAACGTGATGGTTCAAACTCAGTTTGTCATTGATCCAAACTCCAAGGCTTTTTGCAGACGCTGTGGGCGTTAACAGTAGCGAGCCAATTTGAATTGAGAGGTTTTGCTGAGGGGAGTTGTTGCCCGGAAAGATCAGAATCTCTGTTTTGGATTGGTTGAGTTGGAGGTGTCATTCAGACATCCATGCCGATATGTCTGAGAGTCAGGATGAAATTTTTGTTGCTATAGTAGCATCTTCTGGTGGGAATGACAAATAGAGCTGGGTGTCATCAGCGTAAGAGTGATAAGAGAAGCCATGTGATTGGATGATGTGACCCAGTGAGCAAGTGTATATTGAGAATAGAAGGGGGCCAAGGACAGAGCCTTGTGGAACCCCTGTGGTTACCCTAGAGAGGACAGATGTCTCACCTCCCCATGATACCTTGAAAGACCTGTCGTGAAGATAAGAGATGACCCAATTTATTAAGGTTCCTATAACTCCTAAATCTGAGAGTGTGGTGAGAAGAATTTCATGATAAACTGTGTCGAAGGCAGCAGATCGATCAAGTAGGATGAAGGACAGATGATCTGCGGGCAGCTCTTGCAGCACGAAGGTCATCCATCATTGCCAGGAGGGAGGTTTCAGTTGAATGCCCTTTCCTGAAACCAGACTGAAACGGGTTGAGAAGCTCATGCTCGTGGAGAAATGAGGAAAGTTGAGCCAGGACTGCTCTTTCAAGAATTTTTGAAAGAAAAGGAAGGTTGGAGACTATGTGGTAGCTATCCAATAGAGACTGGTTTAATGTGGGTTTTTGAGCAGGGGAGCAATGGCAGCCTGTTTAAAAGCAGTAGGAAATGTTCCTGTTGTGAGTGCGGAGTTTAAGACATGTGTCAGAGCAGATACTATGGTGGGCTGTATGGACTGAAGGAGGTGTGAGGGGATTTGATCCAGGGAGAGAGTGGTGGGGTGACTAGACTGGAGAAGTTTAGACACAACCGATTCAGAGAGGGGAGTAAAGGAAGACAGTGTCCTGGTTTCAGAGGTAACAGCAGGATGGGGTCTGGGGTTAGGGGGTGAGAATTGTTTGCTAATGTCAGCCACCTTCTCTTGCTCAGGGACACAATGGTAGTAAGCAGGATTTGAACCCGGGTATTCTGGTTCATAGGCGAGTATGTTACCCCTAGGCTACTACCACCCCCATCTATAATGGTGGAGAGAGTTGTGTCTAGTTCCTCTACAAAGTTCCCCAGTGGATCTGGAGGATGATATACAGCAACTATGGACATTACACTGGGTGTGTAATAGTTACTTAATAGTTATTTTGTTTCACTATATAGCGTCTAACATGTATATAGCTAAAATGACAATAAAGCTCAACTTCAACTTATCACACTAAAACTATTTCCTGCCTCTCAACTGTTCATGTTCACACTGTTGGGTAGGTAAATTATTCATTCACTACAAGACAATTCAAACCACATTCAACTATAAGAAACATGTACCTGTCTGCAATCTAATGAAGTTAAACTACTGAAAATGGTGACGGTGAAACCGCACCTGATTCCACTCAAGAACTGGGTGGTAACGGGTTGAGTGGTGCAACCAGCTGTGCTAAATGAGGATAAACCCAAAAACGTGCAGGATCATTTACTCCAGGACCGGTTTTGTAGACCCCAATCTAGTCTTTGTACAACTGATACTAGTTATCTAATGAGTGCCAGACTTGGCAGGTCTAGAAGGTCATTAATGTTAATTATGTTTCTTATAAAAGTGGAAGCCATACATGGTGGTGTCTGTAATGTGGCATCATGGGTTGGTGGTCAGTGGCAGTGTTGCTGTGGGGAGGTGTTGTAGGGGTTTGTATGGGTGCAGTTCTGCTGGATGTTAAAGGTGTACCAGCTCCTGTTCCAGCTTCTGGTCAACCTCTTCCAAGACCTGCAATGAAACCACCTCAGGTGCCTGCCAGTCCCCCGTTTGTCCCCGGGGTGCTGCCGCCGCCTCAGGTGCCTGCCCGTCCCCCGTTTGTCCCCGGGGGTGCTGCGCCGCCTCAGGTGCCTGCCAGTCCCCCGTTTGTCCCGGGCTGCTGCCGCCGCCTCAGGTGCCTGCAGTCCCCCGTTTGTCCCCGGGCTGCTGCCGCCGCTCAGGTGCCTGCCAGTCCCCCGTTTGTCCCCGGGGTGCTGCCGCCGCCTCAGGTGCCTGCCCGTCCCCCGTTTGTCCCCGGGGTGCTGCCGCCGCCTCAGGTGCTGCCCGTCCCCCGTTTGTCCCCGGGGTGCTGCGCCGCCGCCTCAGGTGCCTGCCAGTCCCCCGTTTGTCCCCGGGCTGCTGCCGCCGCCTCAGGTGCCTGCCCGTCCCCCGTTTGTCCCCGGGGTGCTGCCGCCGCCTCAGGTGCCTGCCCGTCCCCCCTTTGTCCCCGGGGTGCTGCCGCCGCCTCAGGTGCCTGCCCGTCCCCCGTTTGTCCCCGGGGTGCTGCCGCCGCCTCAGGTGCCTGCCCGTCCCCCGTTTGTCCCCGGGGTGCTGCCGCCGCCTCAGGTGCCTGCCCGTCCCCCGTTTGTCCCCGGGGTGCTGCCGCCGCCTCAGGTGCCTGCCCGTCCGCCCTTTGTCCCCGGGGTGCTGCCGCCGCCTCAGGTGCCTGCCAGTCCGCCCTTTGTCCCCGGGGTGCTGCCACCGCCTCAGGTGCCTGCCAGTCCGCCCTTTGTCCCCGGGTGCTGCCAACCGCCTCAGGTGCCTGCCAGTCCGCCCTTTGTCCCCGGGGTGCTGCCACCGCCTCAGGTGCCTGCCAGTCCGCCCTTTGTCCCCGGAGTGCTGCCACCGCCTCAGGTGCCTGCCAGTCCGCCCTTTGTCCCAGGGTTTGTGCCACCACCGCTGCCTGCCCGACCTCCCTTTGTCCCCGGGATGCCTCAAGTGCCTGCCCGTCCCCCCCTTTGTCCCCTGGTTTGTGCCACCACTGCCTCAGGTGCCTGCCGGTCCCCCCTTTGTCCCCGGGATGCCTCAGGTTCCTGCACGTCCCCCGTTTGCTCCTTCGCCTCAGGGATCAGGGGGGCAGCTTCAAGATCCTGGAAGTGTCCAGCAGCAGCAGCTGCTTGGCCCAGTAAAGGAGCTGACCTGGAAGTTTCCTCAGATGCCAGTAGAGCCCACGTCCCCCCCAGTGCAGTTCCAGCTGAGGGAGCCGGTATCAGTCAGCAGTGTGGCAGCTACCTGTGACGAGAATATGGTCCACGTGCAGGTTAAGAAGGACCTGTTTGGTTCTGGAGAGCTCATCCAGGCATCAGACATCTCACTAGGAGGCTGTGGGGTGACTGGAGAAGATTCTGTGGCTCAGCTGCTGTATTTTCAGTCCTATTTGCAGGCCTGTGGCAGCCAAGTAGTGGTGAGTTCTGGTTCCTCTTCGGTCAGGAATCTGTTGGACTTTCTCCAGTAACTCTGGCTTTTTCCCCCTTCAAACACAGATGACCAACGATTCCCTGGTTTATTCCTTTTCTCTGACCTACCTCCCAAGAGCCATTTCTGACACTTCTGCTCCAATAGTCAGAACCAGTGGTGCTGTAATTAGAATTGAATGCCACTATTTGAGGTGAGCTCTAGCTGATCTGCTCTCCCATGTCTCTCTGTATTTAGATGCTTTTTGATATCGGTTTCTTCTTGCATGTGACCAGGCTTCACAATGTGAGTAGCAATGCCCTGCAGCCTGCCTGGGTCCCATATGCTGCTACTAAAACTGCAGAGGAGCTGCTGGTCTTCACTCTCAAGCTCATGACTGGTAGGTACAGTTGTGGTCCAGTGTTCCACTGTGTTGGCTGTTCCTAACATTTGCATTTCTCTTCAGATGATTGGAAGTTTGAGAGGCCTTCCAACATCTATTACATGGGAGATCTGATCCATTTTGAGGCTTCTGTCAAGCAGTACAACCATGTCCCCCTCCGGGTGTTTGTTGATACCTGTGTGGTCACCGCTGTCCCTGATGCAGCTGCTGCTCCCAGTTATCTCTTCATTCAGAACCATGGGTGAGGAGCAGCTTCATTTCTTTATGGCTTTGTTTTATGATGTGCTGTAGTCTCATTTTGCTCTCCTTTTTATTATAGGTGTCTGGTTGATTCCAAGCTCACTGGCTCATCTTCTCGCTTCCTGCCCCGTACACAGGATTTCAAGCTCCAGTTCCAGCTGGAGGCTTTCAGGTTTCAGCAGGGGGACACTGGCTCTGTACGTGTCTCAAGCTAGCCCTTCGCTCTCATGGTTCCACCACCTTGGCATGGTGGCTGACCGTCCGTATCTCTCTTGTTCCAGCTGTTCATCACTTGCTTGCTGAAGGCAACAGCGGCTGCTTCCCCGACTGATGCTGAGCACAAGGCCTGTTCTTTTGTAGGACACAAGTAGGTCTGGACTAGACGGCTGCATTACAAACATCCACATGTACTTTTTATTCAGGCCCTGATCTTTCTATGAAGGTGGGCTGGTGCAGGTGGAGAGGACCAACTGTGTAGCTGCTGTGATGGTTCTTGTGGGTCCAGGAAGGCAAGAGATCTGACCTCTGTCTCAGGTATGTGGACATGGCGTCCATTTTTCTCTTTCTGTTTGTGCTGATCCATTTTAATCCTGTTCCTCTTCCTTGCTTTCAGATTCTGGATGGGAGAAAGAAATATCTTTGGGACCGTTGTTCATCAGAGGTTGACCAGCCTGTGTCTCTTTATGATCGTTCTCTTTTAATAGCCAAATAAATGCTGAAATGGACTGTCGTGTATCAAGTAGTCCTGTCTCTGCTTTTCAAGCATGCACCATTTACAACTACAGGTCCTCTTTACAAAATACACTTCAGATGAGGGTCTGAGGAACCCGAAATCTGGAACAGTCCTAATATGCATGCTTGGGGATGGCTTTTTGGGTTCATGAAGGATTAGATTTGAATTTATTTATTTATTTTTTAGCCTATTTTCATCAAGTGGTCATTTTGGTTTCTTAGGTCCAATCCACACAGGGACTGTCCCCCTGGAGCAACTTAAGGTTTAGTGTGTTGCTCAGGGACATAATGACAGTAAGTGGCCTTTGAACCTGGCTCTTCTGGTTCATAGGCGAGTGTTACCCATTAGGCAACTACCACCCTATTTATCTGGTGGTCTCTTCACTGGAATTTTCCGGTTGTGTGTGTGACTTCACACCCACTGACCGCAAGGGTTTGTGTGAGTCGTAAATAACTAAAAGCTCACTCAGCTAAGTTGGAGCGAGACCATTTAGAGCTTTATCGGTCAAAGGATTTTGTAAACAATCCTAAATTTGATGAATAGCCAGTACAGTGATTTGTAAGACTGGGGTGATTTTGTCAAATTTTCTAGTTCGATGTCTGGCTGCAGCATTCTGAAGTATCTACTATAGCATCCAGACAATAATGCGTTGAAGTAATCTAACCTTGATGTAATAAAGGCATGGAAAAACTTTTTTTGAATTGTGCATTGAGATTTCTTATTTTTGCAATATTTCTAAGGTGCATGAATGCTATCCTAGTGATATTATCTACATGAGAATCGAATATGAGACCTGCATCGATGAGGACACCTACTGTAGAGAATAGAGTAAAAACTCTCTACGCACAAAAGCACTGTATTCAAACCACTTCAACCTGATGTTACCTGGTAGAAAGAGGTGTGGCACAATAGAGGTTAAAAGGATGAACAGTTTCTATTTTATGAATCCCAGTAAATTATTATTGCAGTTACATGTAAATATGGTGCACCAGCCCTGGTGCTACATGTAACATTAGAACGATTAGACAAAGTTACATACTGACATAAAGTGCACGTGTGCGACACCAACAAACTGGGGTACATAAGGTGCAAACAGGGGACACAGGGAGTCCAAGAATAACATTTGACAGGGTGGTAGCAGCTTAGTGGGCAACACACTTGCCTATGAACCAGAAGACCCAGGTTCAAACCCCACTTACTACCATTGTGTCCCTGAGCAAGACACTTAACCCTCCTGTAACTACTGATTGTAAGTCATCTGATAAATGCTGTAAATGTAAATTTAACAAAAAACATACAGACAGCACTAAACTAGTACAATGTTTAATTAATGTGCAAAGTAAATAGTGCAAATACTGCTGTGCAAAATGGAACGGTGCATTAGTAGATGATATTACATATTAGATCATCAAAAATGGACGATGCATGAATAGATTATATTACAGATAGATAATCAAACAATAAAACTGGGGTAGTGTGTGAGGGTGACAGTTTAGAGGGGTGAGTCCCTGAGTGTTCAGGTGTCTGATGGCTTGTGGGATGAAGCACCAGAAACGTTATTTTACTTTACTTTACTTTACTTTATTTAGCATACACTTTTATCCAAAGTGACTTACAGGAGGAAGACACCAGCAATTCACATTCGGTTTCTATAGAATTTTGAGATTACAAAAGTAAGAGCCCCGATAAGGCCTATCTTGTCAGCATAGAGCATGCTCAGAGATTGTTAAGTGCTAGACGAAGAAAAAATTATAATGTATATATATATTTTTTTATTGTTTTGTGCATGTGTAAGTGTTAGATTTGTCTGAAATACTTTTTGAATAAGAGGGTTTTCACCTGCTTCTTAAAAGTGGTGGTAGTCTCGGCTAGTCGAATGGAGGAGGGCAGGTTGTTCCACCAGCCAGGGACAACAACGGAGAACAGAGTTGATTGGAATCGGAGACCCCGTGAAGAAGGAATTTTCAGTCTCATTTCATTTGCCGATCTGAAAGAGCGTGCAGGAGTGTAGCTAGCTAGTATTGTATTGATATAGGAGGGTGCAAGTTCCATTTACAGCCCTGTAGGCAGCATCAAGGATTTGAACTCAATGCGAGCAGCTACCGGGAGCCAGTGGAGAGAGGTAAGAAGAGGTGTAACATGGGTGTTTTTTGGCTGATTGAAGATGAGATGGGCTGCCATATTTTGGATCATGTGGAGTGGTTTTATGGTGACTGCAGAGGCTCCAACCAGGAGAGAGTTACAATAGTCGAGTTTGGAGATGACCATTACCTGGACGAGGAGCTGCGTAGCCTGTTGCGAGAGGAAAGGCCTAATCTTGCAAATGTTGTAGAGAGTGAACCTGCAGGATCTGGAGATCGCAGCAACGTGATGGTTCAAACTCAGTTTGTCATTGATCCAAACTCCAAGGCTTTTTGCAGACGCTGTGGGCGTTAACAGTAGCGAGCCAATTTGAATTGAGAGGTTTTGCTGAGGGGAGTTGTTGCCCGGAAAGATCAGAATCTCTGTTTTGGATTGGTTGAGTTGGAGGTGTCATTCAGACATCCATGCCGATATGTCTGAGAGTCAGGATGAAATTTTTGTTGCTATAGTAGCATCTTCTGGTGGGAATGACAAATAGAGCTGGGTGTCATCAGCGTAAGAGTGATAAGAGAAGCCATGTGATTGGATGATGTGACCCAGTGAGCAAGTGTATATTGAGAATAGAAGGGGGCCAAGGACAGAGCCTTGTGGAACCCCTGTGGTTACCCTAGAGAGGACAGATGTCTCACCTCCCCATGATACCTTGAAAGACCTGTCGTGAAGATAAGAGATGACCCAATTTATTAAGGTTCCTATAACTCCTAAATCTGAGAGTGTGGTGAGAAGAATTTCATGATAAACTGTGTCGAAGGCAGCAGATCGATCAAGTAGGATGAAGGACAGATGATCTGCGGGCAGCTCTTGCAGCACGAAGGTCATCCATCATTGCCAGGAGGGAGGTTTCAGTTGAATGCCCTTTCCTGAAACCAGACTGAAACGGGTTGAGAAGCTCATGCTCGTGGAGAAATGAGGAAAGTTGAGCCAGGACTGCTCTTTCAAGAATTTTTGAAAGAAAAGGAAGGTTGGAGACTATGTGGTAGCTATCCAATAGAGACTGGTTTAATGTGGGTTTTTGAGCAGGGGAGCAATGGCAGCCTGTTTAAAAGCAGTAGGAAATGTTCCTGTTGTGAGTGCGGAGTTTAAGACATGTGTCAGAGCAGATACTATGGTGGGCTGTATGGACTGAAGGAGGTGTGAGGGGATTTGATCCAGGGAGAGAGTGGTGGGGTGACTAGACTGGAGAAGTTTAGACACAACCGATTCAGAGAGGGGAGTAAAGGAAGACAGTGTCCTGGTTTCAGAGGTAACAGCAGGATGGGGTCTGGGGTTAGGGGGTGAGAATTGTTTGCTAATGTCAGCCACCTTCTCTTGCTCAGGGACACAATGGTAGTAAGCAGGATTTGAACCCGGGTATTCTGGTTCATAGGCGAGTATGTTACCCCTAGGCTACTACCACCCCCATCTATAATGGTGGAGAGAGTTGTGTCTAGTTCCTCTACAAAGTTCCCCAGTGGATCTGGAGGATGATATACAGCAACTATGGACATTACACTGGGTGTGTAATAGTTACTTAATAGTTATTTTGTTTCACTATATAGCGTCTAACATGTATATAGCTAAAATGACAATAAAGCTCAACTTCAACTTATCACACTAAAACTATTTCCTGCCTCTCAACTGTTCATGTTCACACTGTTGGGTAGGTAAATTATTCATTCACTACAAGACAATTCAAACCACATTCAACTATAAGAAACATGTACCTGTCTGCAATCTAATGAAGTTAAACTACTGAAAATGGTGACGGTGAAACCGCACCTGATTCCACTCAAGAACTGGGTGGTAACGGGTTGAGTGGTGCAACCAGCTGTGCTAAATGAGGATAAACCCAAAAACGTGCAGGATCATTTTACTCCAGGACCGGTTTTGTAGACCCCAATCTAGTCTTTGTACAACTGATACTAGTTATCTAATGAGTGCCAGACTTGGCAGGTCTAGAAGGTCATTAATGTTAATTATGTTTCTTATAAAAGTGGAAGCCATACATGGTGGTGTCTGTAATGTGGCATCATGGGTTGGTGGTCAGTGGCAGTGTTGCTGTGGGGAGGTGTTGTAGGGGTTTGTATGGGTGCAGTTCTGCTGGATGTTAAAGGTGTACCAGCTCCTGTTCCAGCTTCTGGTCAACCTCTTCCAAGACCTGCAATGAAACCACCTCAGGTGCCTGCCAGTCCCCCGTTTGTCCCCGGGGTGCTGCCGCCGCCTCAGGTGCCTGCCAGTCCCCCGTTTGTCCCCGGGGTGCTGCCGCCGCCTCAGGTGCCTGCCAGTCCCCCGTTTGTCCCCGGGCTGCTGCCGCCGCCTCAGGTGCCTGCCAGTCCCCCGTTTGTCCCCGGGCTGCTGCCGCCGCCTCAGGTGCCTGCCAGTCCCCCGTTTGTCCCCGGGGTGCTGCCGCCGCCTCAGGTGCCTGCCCGTCCCCCGTTTGTCCCCGGGGTGCTGCCGCCGCCTCAGGTGCCTGCCCGTCCCCCGTTTGTCCCCGGGGTGCTGCCGCCGCCTCAGGTGCCTGCCCGTCCCCCGTTTGTCCCCGGGGTGCTGCCGCCGCCTCAGGTGCCTGCCCGTCCCCCGCTTGTCCCCGGGGTGCTGCCGCCGCCTCAGGTGCCTGCCCGTCCCCCGTTTGTCCCCGGGGTGCTGCCGCCGCCTCAGGTGCCTGCCCGTCCCCCGTTTGTCCCCGGGGTGCTGCCGCCGCCTCAGGTGCCTGCCCGTCCCCCGTTTGTCCCCGGGGTGCTGCCGCCGCCTCAGGTGCCTGCCCGTCCGCCCTTTGTCCCCGGGGTGCTGCCGCCGCCTCAGGTGCCTGCCAGTCCGCCCTTTGTCCCCGGGGTGCTGCCACCGCCTCAGGTGCCTGCCAGTCCGCCCTTTGTCCCCGGGGTGCTGCCACCGCCTCAGGTGCCTGCCAGTCCGCCCTTTGTCCCCGGGGTGCTGCCACCGCCTCAGGTGCCTGCCAGTCCGCCCTTTGTCCCCGGAGTGCTGCCACCGCCTCAGGTGCCTGCCAGTCCGCCCTTTGTCCCAGGGTTTGTGCCACCACCGCTGCCTGCCCGACCTCCCTTTGTCCCCGGGATGCCTCAAGTGCCTGCCCGTCCCCCCTTTGTCCCCTGGTTTGTGCCACCACCGCCTCAGGTGCCTGCCGGTCCCCCCTTTGTCCCCGGGATGCCTCAGGTTCCTGCACGTCCCCCGTTTGCTCCTTCGCCTCAGGGATCAGGGGGGCAGCTTCAAGATCCTGGAAGTGTCCAGCAGCAGCAGCTGCTTGGCCCAGTAAAGGAGCTGACCTGGAAGTTTCCTCAGATGCCAGTAGAGCCCACGTCCCCCCCAGTGCAGTTCCAGCTGAGGGAGCCGGTATCAGTCAGCAGTGTGGCAGCTACCTGTGACGAGAATATGGTCCACGTGCAGGTTAAGAAGGACCTGTTTGGTTCTGGAGAGCTCATCCAGGCATCAGACATCTCACTAGGAGGCTGTGGGGTGACTGGAGAAGATTCTGTGGCTCAGCTGCTGTATTTTCAGTCCTATTTGCAGGCCTGTGGCAGCCAAGTAGTGGTGAGTTCTGGTTCCTCTTCGGTCAGGAATCTGTTGGACTTTCTCCAGTAACTCTGGCTTTTTCCCCCTTCAAACACAGATGACCAACGATTCCCTGGTTTATTCCTTTTCTCTGACCTACCTCCCAAGAGCCATTTCTGACACTTCTGCTCCAATAGTCAGAACCAGTGGTGCTGTAATTAGAATTGAATGCCACTATTTGAGGTGAGCTCTAGCTGATCTGCTCTCCCATGTCTCTCTGTATTTAGATGCTTTTTGATATCGGTTTCTTCTTGCATGTGACCAGGCTTCACAATGTGAGTAGCAATGCCCTGCAGCCTGCCTGGGTCCCATATGCTGCTACTAAAACTGCAGAGGAGCTGCTGGTCTTCACTCTCAAGCTCATGACTGGTAGGTACAGTTGTGGTCCAGTGTTCCACTGTGTTGGCTGTTCCTAACATTTGCATTTCTCTTCAGATGATTGGAAGTTTGAGAGGCCTTCCAACATCTATTACATGGGAGATCTGATCCATTTTGAGGCTTCTGTCAAGCAGTACAACCATGTCCCCCTCCGGGTGTTTGTTGATACCTGTGTGGTCACCGCTGTCCCTGATGCAGCTGCTGCTCCCAGTTATCTCTTCATTCAGAACCATGGGTGAGGAGCAGCTTCATTTCTTTATGGCTTTGTTTTATGATGTGCTGTAGTCTCATTTTGCTCTCCTTTTTATTATAGGTGTCTGGTTGATTCCAAGCTCACTGGCTCATCTTCTCGCTTCCTGCCCCGTACACAGGATTTCAAGCTCCAGTTCCAGCTGGAGGCTTTCAGGTTTCAGCAGGGGGACACTGGCTCTGTACGTGTCTCAAGCTAGCCCTTCGCTCTCATGGTTCCACCACCTTGGCATGGTGGCTGACCGTCCGTATCTCTCTTGTTCCAGCTGTTCATCACTTGCTTGCTGAAGGCAACAGCGGCTGCTTCCCCGACTGATGCTGAGCACAAGGCCTGTTCTTTTGTAGGACACAAGTAGGTCTGGACTAGACGGCTGCATTACAAACATCCACATGTACTTTTTATTCAGGCCCTGATCTTTCTATGAAGGTGGGCTGGTGCAGGTGGAGAGGACCAACTGTGTAGCTGCTGTGATGGTTCTTGTGGGTCCAGGAAGGCAAGAGATCTGACCTCTGTCTCAGGTATGTGGACATGGCGTCCATTTTTCTCTTTCTGTTTGTGCTGATCCATTTTAATCCTGTTCCTCTTCCTTGCTTTCAGATTCTGGATGGGAGAAAGAAATATCTTTGGGACCGTTGTTCATCAGAGGTTGACCAGCCTGTGTCTCTTTATGATCGTTCTCTTTTAATAGCCAAATAAATGCTGAAATGGACTGTCGTGTATCAAGTAGTCCTGTCTCTGCTTTTCAAGCATGCACCATTTACAACTACAGGTCCTCTTTACAAAATACACTTCAGATGAGGGTCTGAGGAACCCGAAATCTGGAACAGTCCTAATATGCATGCTTGGGGATGGCTTTTTGGGTTCATGAAGGATTAGATTTGAATTTATTTATTTATTTTTTTAGCCTATTTTCATCAAGTGGTCATTTTGGTTTCTTAGGTCCAATCCACACAGGGACTGTCCCCCTGGAGCAACTTAAGGTTTAGTGTGTTGCTCAGGGACATAATGACAGTAAGTGGCCTTTGAACCTGGCTCTTCTGGTTCATAGGCGAGTGTTACCCATTAGGCAACTACCACCCTATTTATCTGGTGGTCTCTTCACTGGAATTTTCCGGTTGTGTGTGTGACTTCACACCCACTGACCGCAAGGGTTTGTGTGAGTCGTAAATAACTAAAAGCTCACTCAGCTAAGTTGGAGCGAGACCATTTAGAGCTTTATCGGTCAAAGGATTTTGTAAACAATCCTAAATTTGATGAATAGCCAGTACAGTGATTTGTAAGACTGGGGTGATTTTGTCAAATTTTCTAGTTCGATGTCTGGCTGCAGCATTCTGAAGTATCTACTATAGCATCCAGACAATAATGCGTTGAAGTAATCTAACCTTGATGTAATAAAGGCATGGAAAAACTTTTTTTGAATTGTGCATTGAGATTTCTTATTTTTGCAATATTTCTAAGGTGCATGAATGCTATCCTAGTGATATTATCTACATGAGAATCGAATATGAGACCTGCATCGATGAGGACACCTACTGTAGAGAATAGAGTAAAAACTCTCTACGCACAAAAGCACTGTATTCAAACCACTTCAACCTGATGTTACCTGGTAGAAAGAGGTGTGGCACAATAGAGGTTAAAAGGATGAACAGTTTCTATTTTATGAATCCCAGTAAATTATTATTGCAGTTACATGTAAATATGGTGCACCAGCCCTGGTGCTACATGTAACATTAGAACGATTAGACAAAGTTACATACTGACATAAAGTGCACGTGTGCGACACCAACAAACTGGGGTACATAAGGTGCAAACAGGGGACACAGGGAGTCCAAGAATAACATTTGACAGGGTGGTAGCAGCTTAGTGGGCAACACACTTGCCTATGAACCAGAAGACCCAGGTTCAAACCCCACTTACTACCATTGTGTCCCTGAGCAAGACACTTAACCCTCCTGTAACTACTGATTGTAAGTCATCTGATAAATGCTGTAAATGTAAATTTAACAAAAAACATACAGACAGCACTAAACTAGTACAATGTTTAATTAATGTGCAAAGTAAATAGTGCAAATACTGCTGTGCAAAATGGAACGGTGCATTAGTAGATGATATTACATATTAGATCATCAAAAATGGACGATGCATGAATAGATTATATTACAGATAGATAATCAAACAATAAAACTGGGGTAGTGTGTGAGGGTGACAGTTTAGAGGGGTGAGTCCCTGAGTGTTCAGGTGTCTGATGGCTTGTGGGATGAAGCA
This sequence comes from Denticeps clupeoides, assembly GCF_900700375.1. NCBI lineage: Eukaryota > Metazoa > Chordata > Actinopteri > Clupeiformes > Denticipitidae > Denticeps > Denticeps clupeoides. The sequence goes on from NC_041708.1 coordinate 36,675,296, forward strand.
CCAGAAACGTTATTTTACTTTACTTTACTTTACTTTATTTAGCATACACTTTTATCCAAAGTGACTTACAGGAGGAAGACACCAGCAATTCACATTCGGTTTCTATAGAATTTTGAGATTACAAAAGTAAGAGCCCCGATAAGGCCTATCTTGTCAGCATAGAGCATGCTCAGAGATTGTTAAGTGCTAGACGAAGAAAAAATTATAATGTATATATATTTTTTTTTATTGTTTTGTGCATGTGTAAGTGTTAGATTTGTCTGAAATACTTTTTGAATAAGAGGGTTTTCACCTGCTTCTTAAAAGTGGTGGTAGTCTCGGCTAGTCGAATGGAGGAGGGCAGGTTGTTCCACCAGCCAGGGACAACAACGGAGAACAGAGTTGATTGGAATCGGAGACCCCGTGAAGAAGGAATTTTCAGTCTCATTTCATTTGCCGATCTGAAAGAGCGTGCAGGAGTGTAGCTAGCTAGTATTGTATTGATATAGGAGGGTGCAATTCCATTTACAGCCCTGTAGGCAGCATCAAGGATTTGAACTCAATGCGAGCAGCTACCGGGAGCCAGTGGAGAGAGGTAAGAAGAGGTGTAACATGGGTGTTTTTTGGCTGATTGAAGATGAGATGGGCTGCCATATTTTGGATCATGTGGAGTGGTTTTATGGTGACTGCAGAGGCTCCAACCAGGAGAGAGTTACAATAGTCGAGTTTGGAGATGACCATTACCTGGACGAGGAGCTGCGTAGCCTGTTGCGAGAGGAAAGGCCTAATCTTGCAAATGTTGTAGAGAGTGAACCTGCAGGATCTGGAGATCGCAGCAACGTGATGGTTCAAACTCAGTTTGTCATTGATCCAAACTCCAAGGCTTTTTGCAGACGCTGTGGGCGTTAACAGTAGCGAGCCAATTTGAATTGAGAGGTTTTGCTGAGGGGAGTTGTTGCCCGGAAAGATCAGAATCTCTGTTTTGGATTGGTTGAGTTGGAGGTGTCATTCAGACATCCATGCCGATATGTCTGAGAGTCAGGATGAAATTTTTGTTGCTATAGTAGCATCTTCTGGTGGGAATGACAAATAGAGCTGGGTGTCATCAGCGTAAGAGTGATAAGAGAAGCCATGTGATTGGATGATGTGACCCAGTGAGCAAGTGTATATTGAGAATAGAAGGGGGCCAAGGACAGAGCCTTGTGGAACCCCTGTGGTTACCCTAGAGAGGACAGATGTCTCACCTCCCCATGATACCTTGAAAGACCTGTCGTGAAGATAAGAGATGACCCAATTTATTAAGGTTCCTATAACTCCTAAATCTGAGAGTGTGGTGAGAAGAATTTCATGATAAACTGTGTCGAAGGCAGCAGATCGATCAAGTAGGATGAAGGACAGATGATCTGCGGGCAGCTCTTGCAGCACGAAGGTCATCCATCATTGCCAGGAGGGAGGTTTCAGTTGAATGCCCTTTCCTGAAACCAGACTGAAACGGGTTGAGAAGCTCATGCTCGTGGAGAAATGAGGAAAGTTGAGCCAGGACTGCTCTTTCAAGAATTTTTGAAAGAAAAGGAAGGTTGGAGACTATGTGGTAGCTATCCAATAGAGACTGGTTTAATGTGGGTTTTTGAGCAGGGGAGCAATGGCAGCCTGTTTAAAAGCAGTAGGAAATGTTCCTGTTGTGAGTGCGGAGTTTAAGACATGTGTCAGAGCAGATACTATGGTGGGCTGTATGGACTGAAGGAGGTGTGAGGGGATTTGATCCAGGGAGAGAGTGGTGGGGTGACTAGACTGGAGAAGTTTAGACACAACCGATTCAGAGAGGGGAGTAAAGGAAGACAGTGTCCTGGTTTCAGAGGTAACAGCAGGATGGGGTCTGGGGTTAGGGGGTGAGAATTGTTTGCTAATGTCAGCCACCTTCTCTTGCTCAGGGACACAATGGTAGTAAGCAGGATTTGAACCCGGGTATTCTGGTTCATAGGCGAGTATGTTACCCCTAGGCTACTACCACCCCCATCTATAATGGTGGAGAGAGTTGTGTCTAGTTCCTCTACAAAGTTCCCCAGTGGATCTGGAGGATGATATACAGCAACTATGGACATTACACTGGGTGTGTAATAGTTACTTAATAGTTATTTTGTTTCACTATATAGCGTCTAACATGTATATAGCTAAAATGACAATAAAGCTCAACTTCAACTTATCACACTAAAACTATTTCCTGCCTCTCAACTGTTCATGTTCACACTGTTGGGTAGGTAAATTATTCATTCACTACAAGACAATTCAAACCACATTCAACTATAAGAAACATGTACCTGTCTGCAATCTAATGAAGTTAAACTACTGAAAATGGTGACGGTGAAACCGCACCTGATTCCACTCAAGAACTGGGTGGTAACGGGTTGAGTGGTGCAACCAGCTGTGCTAAATGAGGATAAACCCAAAAACGTGCAGGATCATTTTACTCCAGGACCGGTTTTGTAGACCCCAATCTAGTCTTTGTACAACTGATACTAGTTATCTAATGAGTGCCAGACTTGGCAGGTCTAGAAGGTCATTAATGTTAATTATGTTTCTTATAAAAGTGGAAGCCATACATGGTGGTGTCTGTAATGTGGCATCATGGGTTGGTGGTCAGTGGCAGTGTTGCTGTGGGGAGGTGTTGTAGGGGTTTGTATGGGTGCAGTTCTGCTGGATGTTAAAGGTGTACCAGCTCCTGTTCCAGCTTCTGGTCAACCTCTTCCAAGACCTGCAATGAAACCACCTCAGGTGCCTGCCAGTCCCCCGTTTGTCCCCGGGGTGCTGCCGCCGCCTCAGGTGCCTGCCAGTCCCCCGTTTGTCCCCGGGGTGCTGCCGCCGCCTCAGGTGCCTGCCAGTCCCCCGTTTGTCCCCGGGCTGCTGCCGCCACCTCAGGTGCCTGCCCGTCCCCCGTTTGTCCCCGGGGTGCTGCCGCCGCCTCAGGTGCCTGCCCGTCCCCCGTTTGTCCCCGGGGTGCTGCCGCCGCCTCAGGTGCCTGCCCGTCCCCCGTTTGTCCCCGGGGTGCTGCCGCCGCCTCAGGTGCCTGCCCGTCCCCCGTTTGTCCCCGGGGTGCTGCCGCCGCCTCAGGTGCCTGCCCGTCCCCCGTTTGTCCCCGGGGTGCTGCCGCCGCCTCAGGTGCCTGCCCGTCCCCCGTTTGTCCCCGGGGTGCTGCCGCCGCCTCAGGTGCCTGCCCGTCCCCCGTTTGTCCCCGGGTTTGTGCCGCCGCCTCAGGTGCCTGCCAGTCCGCCCTTTGTCCCCGGGGTGCTGCCACCGCCTCAGGTGCCTGCCAGTCCGCCCTTTGTCCCCGGGGTGCTGCCACCGCCTCAGGTGCCTGCCAGTCCGCCCTTTGTCCCCGGGGTGCTGCCACCGCCTCAGGTGCCTGCCAGTCCGCCCTTTGTCCCCGGGGTGCTGCCACCGCCTCAGGTGCCTGCCAGTCCGCCCTTTGTCCCCGGGGTGCTGCCACCGCCTCAGGTGCCTGCCAGTCCGCCCTTTGTCCCCGGGGTGCTGCCACCGCCTCAGGTGCCTGCCAGTCCGCCCTTTGTCCCCGGGGTGCTGCCACCGCCTCAGGTGCCTGCCAGTCCGCCCTTTGTCCCCGGGGTGCTGCCACCGCCTCAGGTGCCTGCCAGTCCGCCCTTTGTCCCAGGGGTGCTGCCACCGCCTCAGGTGCCTGCCAGTCCGCCCTTTGTCCCAGGGTTTGTGCCACCACCGCTGCCTGCCCGACCTCCCTTTGTCCCCGGGATGCCTCAAGTGCCTGCCCGTCCCCCCTTTGTCCCCTGGTTTGTGCCACCACCGCCTCAGGTGCCTGCCGGTCCCCCCTTTGTCCCCGGGATGCCTCAGGTTCCTGCACGTCCCCCGTTTGCTCCTTCGCCTCAGGGATCAGGGGGGCAGCTTCAAGATCCTGGAAGTGTCCAGCAGCAGCAGCTGCTTGGCCCAGTAAAGGAGCTGACCTGGAAGTTTCCTCAGATGCCAGTAGAGCCCACGTCCCCCCCAGTGCAGTTCCAGCTGAGGGAGCCGGTATCAGTCAGCAGTGTGGCAGCTACCTGTGACGAGAATATGGTGCACGTGCAGGTTAAGAAGGACCTGTTTGGTTCTGGAGAGCTCATCCAGGCATCAGACATCTCACTAGGAGGCTGTGGGGTGACTGGAGAAGATTCTGTGGCTCAGCTGCTGTATTTTCAGTCCTATTTGCAGGCCTGTGGCAGCCAAGTAGTGGTGAGTTCTGGTTCCTCTTCGGTCAGGAATCTGTTGGACTTTCTCCAGTAACTCTGGCTTTTTCCCCCTTCAAACACAGATGACCAACGATTCCCTGGTTTATTCCTTTTCTCTGACCTACCTCCCAAGAGCCATTTCTGACACTTCTGCTCCAATAGTCAGAACCAGTGGTGCTGTAATTAGAATTGAATGCCACTATTTGAGGTGAGCTCTAGCTGATCTGCTCTCCCATGTCTCTCTGTATTTAGATGCTTTTTGATATCGGTTTCTTCTTGCATGTGACCAGGCTTCACAATGTGAGTAGCAATGCCCTGCAGCCTGCCTGGATCCCATATGCTGCTACTAAAACTGCAGAGGAGCTGCTGGTCTTCTCTCTCAAGCTCATGACTGGTAGGTACAGTTGTGGTCCACTGTTCCACTGTGTTGGCTGTTCCTAACATTTGCATTTCTCTTCAGATGATTGGAAGTTTGAGAGGCCTTCCAACATCTATTACATGGGAGATCTGATCCATTTTGAGGCTTCTGTCAAGCAGTACAACCATGTCCCCCTCCGGGTGTTTGTTGATACTGTGGTGTGGTGGTGTGGTGCTGTAATTGGGATTGAATGCCACTATTTGAGGTGAGCTCTAGCTGATCTGCTCTCCCATGTCTCTCTGTATTTAGATGCTTTTTGATATCGGTTTCTTCTTGCACGTGACCAGGCTTCACAATGTGAGTAGCAATAGTAGTAATTAAAATATACTTTGTCAAAAATGATTGATGACATATCTGCATGAGGAAAAAGCGCGTGATTTATGACCATCTACCCTTCTACATTCTCCCCTTCTCCACCGGACACTGTGTGCGTAATTTATGACCTCCTTCCCTTCTCCACCGGACACCAGCGCGTAATTTATGACCTCCTTCCTTCCTTCCCCCTCCAGACATCTGTTATGTAAGACAAAGCATGCTCCCGCGATGTCCATTCTTACATAAACACTTAGACATGCTTTAAAAAAAACAGATGTATTATCACTTGTTTACAAACTATGGCTGTTGTGGGGAGGTTATAAGCCAACATACCATTACCTCTTTCTCTCAAACACTGAATCAATGTGTGGCCTTACAATGTCTCACACACACACACACACACACAGACCAAAACAGAAACCTTATTTAAATGATATATGTTTTAAAAAGTGTTTCTAGTTAAAGAAAAACTATTTTGCTTTCAAACAAAGTTAATTTCATACCCCTACTGCTAAAATAAAACCGTTTCATGATTTCCCTGACCCACACACACGTAGATCCTAGCACATCCTCTAACAATCTTTAACACCCTAATCGTACCATTTGTTTACAACTAGGGTCATCTGGTTCCACCATTCTCGCAAACAATGAATCAACGTGTGACCTTACACACACACACACACACTCAGGTCTATATAACAAGAGAGACCCTCTAGGTCTTCATTCGACTGATCGACCATCACAAGGACCATCACCTACGATGAACTCTCAGTAAGTTTTTCATAACACATAAACTATAAGTCTTGTTACAACGTATGTGTGTGTTTATTTATTTATTTGTTAATAGGTGTGACTTTTCTGTAGAATCACTCGAAGGACCATCAAACCTGGCATGTTTTGAAACACCGGGGTTCGAAAGTCTATGGACCGAGGGTTTTGGTGCGGGTGATTCTGAACCACAAATTTCATACCAAGGTAATTGTAAAAACCACAGATCCTACTAATAATAATAATATCACTACATAGTTGTGAGTGTGTGTTTTTGACCGTGTATGCATTCTAATAGCGGAACATTATCCAAACTCCAACGTTGTAACCGCTGATGTTGGATGCTCTGCCGACAGTTTAGGTAATATATTTATGACTATCTAATACGGTTTTATGAATTTTTCATCATATGGTTGTGATTGTAATATCTCTTGTTCTGTACAGCAACCATCAGACAACTTGTGGCCACCATTCCTAAGCCAGGCGTTGATAATACAGGGGTCGACAAGCCGTCAGGTCGGAAAGCCACACGCAAGCGAAAGCACCTGGCTCCCGTGGTAGATCTGTGCGTGGAAAAGTCACAAAAGCGTATGGTGAAAAAGCCGCAAGGTATGTATTACATATGTTTTAACACAATTTATTATTATTTTAATAAAATATTGACAATCAGGTTTGATAAAACTATCAGGAAAGAAGACGAAAACAGATTTCAAGCTCCCGGAAAAGCCAGAAGGTGTGTATTTACATGGTTTTAACGCAATCGTTATTTTAATAAAATATTAATTTTAACATTGTGTGATTTTTGTTACAGGTAGAAACCCCGTAAACGTTGATCTCGACTTTGTCGCCGATTGGACCAACACTGATTACAAAGCGTGGGATGCAGTAGATTTTGCCAGATCAGACATCGCCACGCAAACAGAACCAAACCACATCGACCCACAGAGGTACCGGCGGTTTTCTAATCATTCTGAATGCTGTGTGTGCCATAAACAGGTATTAGATAACATTGTTAAGGTGTATGACTTGCAAGAAAAGTTGATTAGGACTGTAGGGATTATAGCCAAAGCTGTAGAACATACATCAGATCTGAAGCGTGTCGATTGGTCATCGTTATCAGCGGTTTTGTTGCGTTTAAGTGGCATTTCACGTGTGTAAGGGGTGTTTTAAACTTGTTGTCATCCATAATGGAGCCGTCTAAACGTCAATGTATTGGTGGTGATGCTGTGGAAGATTTTAATAAAACACTACACGATATGTTAAACATCGAGACATGGGGGGGAAATTGAGATGTTTAATAATGTTTTACATAAAATTCAAAATGGTTGTGGTGCTGAATCTGATCCAGTATCCTTAGAAGAATTGTCTATAAGGGGTGGTGTGATAGACGGTTACCATGTTACACCTAAACCACGGTTCAATGGGGTGGTACTGCGTCGTGATATTAATTTCAGATCCGTTTCGAGCAGCGACATATCATATATTTCACACATCAACGATGTATTCAAAGATATCGTAAAATTCTCACACACACTGGCCGGACAGAGTGGTGCTTTCGATGTCACACTGAGTGGCGATACCCTGCTTTCAGATGTTAATGCGATCCTTTCACCCGCGAATAACCATTCGTATGAAATTCTGATGGACGCCATCGAAAAAATAATCCAAAGCAATAAAAAAATTATGTGCGATGAGACACTACACCTGACTGTTTCAATCGCTAGAGGTCGTGATGGGGGCGTGCGACGTAAATTGTGTGATTTGGCTCATGATCAGATAATAAGCAAGAACAGGATGAATCTATTCTGCCCCGTTAATGTTACAAACCATTTGTGCTTCGCGATATGCCTGGCAAATTTTGTAAACCCTGAGAAACCAACAGCTTATTTAGAAAAATTGGCTGCCACATTTCAGACACGGTGCGGGCTACCTATTCACCATAAAGTCGGCTTTAATGATGTTCCAAAATTTGAGAGCTTATTGGACATCAAGATTGTGATCTTTTACAGATCAGACGTAGGGGTGTTGCAGAAATTTCAAACTAGCACTGTACCGCATGCAAAAACATCCTTTTTATACATACACGACAGCCATTACTATGGAATATTAAACCTCAAGGCGTTCATGGGGGTGCCGTATGTCTGTGAATTCTGCTATGCCGGTTACACTTCGTTCAGAGACCATGGTTGCAAATACAGGTGTGATGTTTGTAACGACCCCGGCTGCCCTTCAAGGGTCACAGGTTCGAGATATTGCTCGTCTTGTGGGAGGTTTTGCAAGTCTGATTTTTGTTTTGACAAACATAAACAGCCCCGTCCTATGAAGAGCGATCCTAGCGTGGTAGCGTCAAATTGTGATCTTACAAAATTTTGTAAGAATTGTAACAGGCGTTACCACGTTAGTGTTAAAAAAACCCAAACCACACACGTGTCCGACACCACACTGTGTTCATTGTCGTGAAGAACTGATTCCAGACGCTAAGCATGAATGCTTCATACAACCCATTAGATTGAAGGAGACAAATAACCGCTACATTTTTTTTGATTTTGAAACACGTTTCGAGAACGGCAAACATCATGCAAATTTTGTTTGCGCAATTACATTTACAGGTGTGGAGTTCACGGCTGAGGGTGACTGGTGTGTGCGTGAATTTGTGAATTGGCTCCGTCGACCGAGGTTCAACGGTTTCACATTTTTAGCACACAACGCTGCAGGGTTTGACAATTTCATACTTTTGGAATATTACTCAAAACGGGATCAAACTAGATGTGACAATGACTGGATGCCGTCTGATATTCATGTTTGATGCATGTTTTAAACAGCGTTTTATCGACAGCTATTCTTTTCTACCGATGAGTCTGGCAAAAACAACATCTGCGTTAAATCTCACCACCACAGAAAAGGGTTATTTCCCACACAAGTTTAACACACGCTCAAACAACCATTACATAGGCCCATACCCGGATAAGACCTTTTATGGATATGACAACATGTCCAATGCTGGCAGACGTGAATTTGATGACTGGTACAACGAATCAGCGTGCGGTGTTTTTGATTTTCAGAAGGAACTCCGTTTCTACGGTCGAAACGACGTCATGCTGTTAAGAGAGGCGTGTCTGAAATACCGTGATGAGTTCATAGAATGCACGGGTCTAGACCCTTTTGGTCAAACCACGTTGGCATCGTGCTGCATGGCTGTATACAAAACACACTACCTACCACGTGATACACTCGCTCTTACACATAACGCGTACACAAGCCAAAACCAGGCGTTTTCAGACATTAGCATTGAATGGCTGGAATATGTCAAAACAACCAGGCATGTGAACATCCAACACGCTCTGACAGAGGGTGAGGTTGTGGTTGGGAAATACTGTCTTGACGGCTATTATGAAAAAAATGGTCGTAAATACGGTTTAGAATTTAATGGGTGTATGCATCATGGACATGATTGTAAATACACACCCACCCAAACTCATCCTTTGTCAAGGCTCCCGTACAGTGTTTTAAGAAGGTGTTTTGATGATAAGATTGAAACCCTCACCAAGGTGTACGGCTTAAAAGTCGAAGTTATGTGGGAGTGCCAGTGGCGTCGTTTAAAACAGGTCGATCCATCAGTCATAGAGTTCATGTCAACATATACACATCCCAGTCGTCTAAAGCCGAGAGACAGCCTCTTTGGCGGTCGAACGAACGCGTACAAACTCTATCACAAAACATCGGACGGTGAAAAAATTTGTTACTTTGATTTCACCAGTCTCTACCCATTTTGTCAATCATCAAAGGAATATCCGATCGGCCACCCACAGATCATTTTGAAAGACTTTGATAGTCTCGAAAATTACTATGGGTTGATTAAAGCAACGGTGTACCCGCCACGTGGTCTCTTACACCCTGTGTTGCCTTACCGATGCGGCGGCAAACTAATGTTCCCGCTTTGTAGAACATGTTGTCATCTTGAGAATCAAGCGTCACCATGTACTCGTACTGACGGCGAGAGATCTCTTTCGGGTTGTTGGGTTAGCATTGAATTGTTGAAAGCTGTACAGATGGGTTATGTTTTGGCTGAGATTCATGAAGTGTGGCATTTTGAACAGATCAGAAACGTTGTTTGCAGATTATGTGAAAACGTTTCTACAATACAAGCAGGAAGCCAGTGGGTACCCGCCGGGGGTTGTGACGGATGCTGAAAAGCATGCCTACATCGAAGATTATTTTCAAAAACAGGGTATCCGTCTGAATCCTGAAAAAATCTGTTCAAACCCTGCAAGGAGAAATATTAACACACTCCTATTGAATTCACTTTGGGGCCGATTTTCAATGCGGGAAAACCTTCCATTCACAGAGTTGTTGAAAGATCCTGATGACTTTGCACGCTACATTTTTGGGGATGGTCGTGAAATCACACATTTTGCATTTGTCTCGGACGAAGTGGCATTGGTTCAGTGGCGTTATGCAGACGGTTATGGCGCTCAAATGCTTGACATTAATGTGTTTTCTTGGAGCGTTTACAACTGCTCATGCACGCCTAGAATTATATTCTGTGATGGAGAAATTGGGTGATCGACTGTTGTACAGCGACACAGACAGTCTAATCTTTGTCTCAAAAGATGGTGACTGGGAGCCACCCCTAGGTCCATATCTGGGCGATCTTACTGACGAGGTAGGCCCCGGGGATTACATTACAGAATTTTGTTCAGGCGGTCCGAAAACATATGGTTACATCACTGCTAACGGTAAGACATCCATGAAGGCCAAGGGTATCACTCTCAATGCTGAAAATTCAAAAGCTGTAAATCTACGCTCTCTGGTTGATTTGGTTAACAGCTATGTAATAGAGACCGGTCGCAACATGTTTTAACATGCACAGACACAATTACCAGGAATAAAAGACACCTCACATTACATAACAAATCAGATGTCAAAAGGTTCAAAGTTGTGTACAACAAACGAGTACTGCTCCCAGACTTTACGACGCTCCCCTATGGGTATTGACACAAGATGACTTTGAGAGATGTCACAGGTAAATATGTAAATAAAACATTTTTCTTTTTTTTTTTTTTTTTAATCATTATGTCTGTAACATCTGTATATATGTACAGTTTTCTATTATTTGTATCTGTGTGATTTTCAACATGTTTGTAACATTGTATATATGGATGTTTGTATTGTGTATGTTTTTTTTTTTTTTTTTTTTTTTTTTTTTTCAATATGTCTGACATTTGTGTATTTATATTTGTATTTTTATGCTATTATATACATGTGTGTGATTTTCTACAATAAAAATTTGTGTATCATCTCAGGATTCGATCCCAGATTGCAACATCCGTTCTCGTGTATAGTAAGCGGACCGTCAAACTCTGGAAAAACGTTTTTTGTGAAAGCATTAATAGCCGATGCCGACCGCTTAATATCTACAACGATTGAAAACATTGTCTACATTTACGACTGCTGGCAACCTCTTTATGACGAGTTGTTAAAAATTAGGAATATTAATTTTATACAAGGTATTCCTGACACACTATCGGACGACCAACTCTTGCCGCCGACCAAACCATCGCTATTAATTATCAATGACTTAATGGATGTTGCGAGGGGCAATAAGCAGGTTTAAAAAGTGTTTACACAATACGTGCATCATAGAAATCTCAGCGCTATCTACATGGTTCAGAATTTGTTTTTTCAGGGGAAATCCAGCAGAACAATCAGTTTAAACACCAATTACCTAATACTTTTCAAAAACCCAAGAGACAATACACAGATTGCTGTATTAGCGAGACAGATATATCCTGGTAATACAAAATTCTTCCTTGAATGTTTTAAAAACGCTACTGAAAAACCCTTTGGCTACCTCATGATTGATTATAAATCTAGAACACCTGACACATTTCGTCTCAGAACGGATCTGCTTTCAGAGTATCCGGTGGTCTATGTTCAGAAAAAAAGAGTTTAGACGCTGACATGTCTAATCGTCTTTATAGAAATCTGCCGCTTCTAAAACTCTTACTTAAGGCTAAGCCGATACAGAGACGTCTCATTTTACAAGAATCTTCGAATGAGTTGATTCTAACCTTATGCGAAGTGGCTTTGAATGTGCTCAGCGGTACAATACCATTGACAAAGTCACAATATAAAAAGTTGGAAAAAAAGAAAAAAGCTATAAAATTCATAGCCGATAAAAACAATTGGTGTGAAGAAATATGTGATCAATCAAGAGGGTGGGTTCCTTTTACCTCTGTTAAGCGTAGCCGTCCCCTTTATAAGTAGTCTAATCGCATCAAGACAGGGGGGCTAATGGAACACGCTGAAAGGATGTATTTGGTACCCCAGCGACAGCTGGACAGGTTAAAAAACGATGGTGCACCTATACCTCTGAGACAGCGCGCGGAAAATGATTTGGATGCATCGATGGCCTAGGCAGTGGTGGCCTAGTGGTTAAGGAAGCGGCCCCACAATCAGAAGGTTGCCGGTTCGAATCCCGATCTGCCAAGGTACCACTGAGGTGCCACTGAGCAAAGCACCGTCCCCACACACTGCTCCCCGGGCGCCTGTCATGGCTGCCCACTGCTCGCCAAGGGTGATGGGTTAAATGCAGAGGACAAATTTCACTGTGTGAACTGCGTGGTGTGCTGCTGTGTATCACGTGTGACAATCACTTCACTTTTAGTGGGGCAGTGGTGGCCTAGCGGTTAAGGAAGCGGCCCCGTAATCAGAAGGTTGCCGGTTCGAATCCCGATCCGCCAAGCTACCACTGAGGTGCCACTGAGCAAAGCACCGTCCCCACACACTGCTCCCCGGGCGCCGGTCATGGCTGCCCACTGCTCACTCAGGGTGATGGGTTAAATGCAGAGGACAAATTTCACTGTGTGCTGTGCTGCTGTGTATCACATGTGACAATCACTTCACTTTATCGATAAAAAGTGTTTTGGACAGAACTGATTTGGGGGATTATGGAAAAAGCCAAATTATACTCGACACTCTTGCAGAGGTATATATCGGTGGTTAAGCAGGGTGATCATGAGACTAAATCGATAACGCTTAACCTACCACAGGCATCTGAAAATGTACAGACATCGCCCACAGAAGCAGCGACCGCTGATGACGACGCTACGGTTAAAGAGGTTTTACAAAATGTACCGCAGAGAAGTAAAAGGAATGTCCGGTATATATTAGAAAAAATGATGAAATCACAGGGGGTTGCTGCATGGGGTAGAGAGGGCGAATTTGTTTTCAACGGTACGATCATTCCAGGATCTCACATTTTCGATTTGGTTAAGAACGTTACCACCCCTCAAACTATGAATCCTCATAGGAGACCCAAGGGGTGGCGTAAATTCCTGAGTGCTATAGCAATGTTGAACATACCTCTTTCTACGGTTCCAAACAGACGTGTTAAAGATGAGGTCAATTCATTTAAAAACATTAACAAGACTTTTACCACCCGTGATGATGATGGTGATTCAGAACCACCCGTGTTTTCATCGCCACGTCTAGATACAAGCGCATGGTTACATTTTTAAAAAGTGTATACAGTCTTGTTTTAAAACGTGTTTGAACATGTGATGACAATAAACAAACTTGATGATACATATATTTGTTTTTCGACTCATTTATTTAGAATAAGATTTTTTCATAAACACCTCACCAGATTGTATACATTGAGAGTTTTTAAACATATCACAATTATAGACATGCGGGTGTAGTTTTTTCACAAATAGCGAGACCTTTTTATCATTTTTAGTCAAGTCGTTGGAATATTTAGATAAAACATCTTCATAGCTCAAACCCTTTGACATGTGGTAGAGAAAGAATACACAGTGTTCGCCGCACGTAACCGATGATAAATCCTGAACCTGTTTATTTGAAAATTGTACATTGTAACATGTAGTTTTTAGAAATTTATAAACGGTTGACGGAAACATCTTGCTGTCTGGCCTGTTTCCAAAACTGTCAAAAAAACAACCGACACGGTCTTCAGTTATGTACACAGCTAACCAGTGTTCACCCGGTTGGTCCGAACTGTGTGTGTTAATTATCACAGATGCTGGTAATTATCACAGATGCTGGTAATGTTGCCACAGGTCTTTTGGGTAATTGGTCGGACGGCAGTACGCCTAAAAAACACGTGTTTGTGGAGATTTTGTCCATAATATTTAATAGTTGTACGGTGTTCATTAATTCAGTAGTGGTCCACAAGAATCTGCCTGCGATTGGACACTTCAATTATGCTATCAAATATAGCGTAAACTATTAAATTGATAGTGTTTCGAAGCGGTTGTCTAAAACGCATTTCCAATCTGATGTTCCCTGATCTAATTAACGACATGTGTTGGCTGCATTCTTCGTCCGGCGTGAGGTTAAAAGCGTAGAGTGTGTAACCGTTCAAGAAATCCTCTCTGTCGATAGACAATGCCCGATTTTTTAGATGTCTGCCGGTTGATAACGCCAACTGATAAAACTCTCTTATAGCAGAACCTTCTATGTACTGTGGTTGAAACGGCTTGTAGGGAATTGCTGTCCGTCCACATACACTGCTAGGAATTCTAAATCATAATGTTTGAATGCAAAAGGGTTTTTAGCATAAGATCCTGAAAATGAGTCATTATCAACCATCCCAATCACAATGGCTTTTGGTAGTGTCCCCAAAAACAGGTTTTCCTGATTAGCGACGCGTGTTCCGGTGGGCACGGAGAAATTTTTTAAGTATACCCTGTCGATAGGATATTTAGCTGCTGCTGTGAGTAATGCCTGCGCGTGTCCCAACCTGACAGCTGGTGACACTGAAACCTTTTTAACAAACATGGACGCTGCCAGTATGTTTATTTTATAACCCAAATTGTCACTGCGCATTAAGCAAAATTCATCTTTAGCACGTGTTAATCGAATTTTTATATCAACGCCGTTCAACAAGAGTTTTTCTTGAAAAAAGATATCACTGTGTATGGGAGATAATAATTCAACAACGCTACTAGCATTAGTGAATGCGGCCCTCTTGTTCAACCCCCGGTTTGCTCCAGCCGGATCCGCAGTATCCATATGACCCGCAGTATCCTTGTAAAATAGGCCCGCTGAGAAAAGTGTTTCGAGCGCATGACGATCATAATTTATCAAACACTCAATAAGACTTCTGTACGGGTATGTATTTGAACTCTGTGAGATCAGCCGATCCCCCAGGGATACGTCGACCTGTGAAAATATTGTAGCTCCGGGGTAATTAACCAAGCCGACTGGTGCACCCTCATCTATATCGGTGCCATCCGGTTTAGTGATCTTGAGTCTTGTGTATAAAAGTGTATTGTTTAAATCAACATAGTCTTCACCGTTACCAGCTATGAAAAACTCCAGGGGTGCAGAGTCAGTCAGTGCCGAGATAGGCGGTACTTCGATGTATGTACTTTTTTCTATAGACAACTGCGTCATGGGGACTGTAAACAAATCCAACTCTGACTTTACGCATTCATCGGACATCCCGTGTATTAACGCCATGACTAAAAGATGTTTTTTAAATTTCTTTTAGTCCGATACTCATGCATGCGTTGTTTACCCCTCGAGTTTCTTTTAGACACTGTGTTTTGTTTCTTCTTTACTTTGCTTTTCTTGCCATGTGTGATTCGTTTTACACCCGGTGGTTTGTGTTCATATCGCCTGTTCATTACCATCATACCTGAACCATCTTGTCCAACATCATTTTGTCTAGGTCTCATAACATTCGTTACTACATCGGTAACAATGTTCTTTGCCACCGATTTTAGATGGGGTTTTGCTATAGCGAAACCTTTTTTCAATAGCGGTAGTGCCATTCGGAAAAGACCTCGGAAAATACCGCCAAGCCCTGCGCCGTACATGGAAGGGGCGCCATAAAAACCTGGAATCCCACCCCCCGCTTGGTTTTGATAATACGTCACATAACGATGAGGGTCTATCGTGTACGGATTAAAAGCCTTCATAGTTTCTCAAATTCTTTGAGATTGTTTCGTGGGTCTGAAGTGTAGTTTTGTAACCACCTTGCCGTACTTAAATGGTATGACACAATTCTGATCTGATTTCACTTCTACAGCTATATCGCTGATGTGTGATTTCGAAACACGTACGTAGTGCGCTCTGTCATACTTGACTGTGACAAACTCTTTGTTTTTCCCGGTTATATGTACACATCGTAGAAGGGGTACAAAATAGTCACCCACCGCCTGATATTCTATAAAGTCTGTATAGACAAAAAGGCTATATTCGCCACCATACAGGTCGGCCGGATATGATGCATATGATCGACTCAACGGATCCACAGTAATGCTTGCGTCAAAAAATTCGTTATTCTTAAATCCTAAAATAATCCTAAACTTGCCTGATATCGCTATGGTGACAGGTTTGTTCGAATAGACATAAACCTTATTAATAAGGTCATCATAACCAAATGTAACGCCGTGTACCCTGGTATAGCCGCTTATCTCTTTGACTATGTCTGAAATGCTTGTGTAATAACCTACGCGTATTGTAACATCCAATCTCTCCCCTGTTATATTATTGGTCAAAAAGATGATTTTGTCATCCTCTCCAAAAGTCGGCCATGATCGCGGGTACTGGAATTCAATCAGCGCTACTTCCCAATCGCCCTTTAAAATAATAGGTTTCGCGAGTTTGGTCCTATACTTTGATATGGTATTATCAGGATATACGCTCTGTGAGGCATTACACAGCAGGGTTACATAAAAGCCTTCGTCCCCCATGGTGTTGTTTTATCGTGAATGAAAGACTGATTCTGGAACAAACTATTTAAACATCTACTACGTCTTTTTCATCAACCCAAGAGTTAAATTTTTCAGGCCACCCCAACCACTTCACAAAGACCATACGTCTTTTCCCCATGTTCTTCCTTTCCAAAATTTTCTCAACTTTAAACGGTTTATTACTGATTAGTTTGATCTTTTGCAATTCTTCTTCATAAAAGGTACCGTCTATTATATCGCCGTCATAATCTACCAATTGGTAGACCGGTGGATTACGCGGGATACATGCTGATATAGTAAAGAATTCATCTGTGAAGTTTTGTTCATAGCCTTTTGTGAATGCACCTCTTGCTTTAGAAATTCTTACAATGTCACCTGTTTTGTAATTGAACGTAACATTTTTCTGCTTCGCATCGTTCACACCGTACAATGACTGAAACACTCGTGCTTCATTTGTAGAGCAGACCTGTGCAGGTTTCATTTTAATGCTACGATGGTAGCTGGCATTGTATGATTTTATTAAATCAGGAAGTACGTCTATATACCTTTTAGAATTGACCGATGTCAGATATCGCCACATTCTACCCTTAATAGTCCTGTTAAAACGTTCGATAACGCTTGCCTTTAATTCGCTACCTGTGGCAAAATGGGTGATGCTGTGTTTTCTCATTAGGTTTTGAAATCCTTTGTTGAAAAACTCCTTTCCTCGATCGGTCTGTAATTTTTGAGGTACTCGTCCTTCCTTTAGAATAGTTTCAAATGCTCTAGTCACCTCAGCTCCGGTCTTGTTTTTTAAAATACGAGCCCACGCATGTTTACTAAAAACATCTATACACGTTAACATGAATTTATAACCATCGTTTTCCTTTGAATACATAGACATGTCAACAAGATCTGCTTGGAATTGTTTGTCTATACCATACACCACGACTCTATTCCGCTTGTATTTTAAACGCGCTGGTTTGTGTAACGTGTATGCATCCTCCCCTGATAACCAGTCAGAAACCGTCTTATTAGACAACCTGACCCCTGTATTTTTAAACACGGCATCTTTTAACCTTGTTTTACCACCGAAGGAGCCCTCGCTGTCTGGCGTATAGTAGTATTTTTTTAAAAGGTCAGTCATGATGGGTTGCTTCGTGAAATAATGACACATTCTATTTTGGTTACACATTATTTATTTTCAAATTATGCGTTGTCGAGGTATTGTAAAAATTTCACACATATATCTAAATCTCTCTCAATAAGGTATGAAACCAGCGTCTCGACGATGGTATAAACATTCATCATGACTTTTTCACGCAGTTTAACAATACAAACATCGGTTACGTAAGCACACAACGTTATGATGTGGCCTATTTTAAAACTATGATTACACAACATGCTTTCTATGATCCTACATATAGATGCATGACAACATCCGTCACCATTTACACACATGTGTACATGATTACACCATACTATAGAATTTCTTCTGGCTAACGTCATGTGTTTTTTGAGATTGTCCAAACGTATGCTAGATGTCACATAAATACTGTTAATTCATCCGCAATAACATTACACAACAATGATGTTAGTTCAGATTTAACAAAATCTTTTGACAGACTGAAACCCATGTTTACAGAACAGCCTTCTCACCCCAGCTCTTTAGCGCTTCATAAATTACATCAGCACTTTGTGAGTCAGCAAGCCTCTCAGTCATCTGATCCAGCCTCTGGAAAAAGAAAGGTTCATCTTCTAATTCGTAGGCCAGCGCCCCCACAGCACCGTTGATTTTCTGAGGATGTACATAGAGGCCGCACGCTGTTAGAACGTTTGTGATGAGGTGGTGTGTCTCAGGCTGGAAAAGTCTCTGCTTTATCTTGTCCATGTTGGTAATGTAGAAATATCCCTCCGGCTCATAGAGACACGGGTGTTGGGTCTGACTCGGATGGTCCACCATGCAGCCGTAACAGGTCTCCCGTAGCAGTCGTCCGACGATGTTTTGGAGGATTCTGCACACGCAAAACTTTATGGTTTTAAAAGCTTTTAGTGTGGAACAAGTCAATTCGTCGCCATCCCACGGGTTTGAGACATCGCCCACATGTGTCGCCGCCGGTGGTGGCTCCTCATCAGAGGTTTGCAACGACGGGATGTCTACCAATGGTCCAGGCATGTATGTCAAATTCTGCAACCCCAGACTGTCACCCAGTTTGTCGATCCAACAACAGTCTTCAACAGCATCAGCTGCACCATTCAGTCTAACAGCCATGACTTAACAGAACCTGTGATCACCCAGATTGTGTTAGGGGTCTGAGGTCCTGTTCTGCTTTTTAATGGTTAGCCGGTGTGGGGGGGGTGGTTCAGGGTGTGACGTGGCATTGTCATGTAAAAAAGACCACACATGAAGACCATGTGGTGTAGGAGAAGAGAATAGAGTGTGTAGAAAAAACTCTTTCTCCCTCCACACAAAGCACTGTATTCAACCACTCCAATTTGATGTTACCTGGCAGAAAGAGGCATGGCACAACAGAGGTTAGAAATGAACAGTTTCTAATTTATTAACACCGGTAAATAATTATTGTAGTTACATGTGAATATTGAATGTAAAAAGGTACCAAGGTTACAGAGAAAGTAAACATGAGAAGAAAGAGTAAAGAGGGAGAAGAGAAAGAGAAGGGAAAGAGAGGGAAACCCCCCTGAGCAAGATAGCTCAGAGGTCCATTTTCCACATGTGCGCAGGCTTTTATACCCCTGGCCTACAGGAAGTTGTCACTGGCCTACAGGAAGTTGTCACTGACCAATCAGAACCTGTTGTTTCTGATGTCACGCCCCCGGTGCCTCCCATTTGGTGAAGACAAAGAGGGTGGGCGGTCCTGACGGCTGATACTTCGCACGTTGATGTCGGACAAAAGACATGTAAAAACCGGGGTGTCGAATCTTCACCCTCAACCATCGACACAGGAATGTCACACTTCCCCCTGCAGACATCTGTTATGCAATGCAAAAACAGGCTCCTGCGATGTCCATTCTTACAGACGGCCGGTTGATCCCCTGGGGCACTCGAGTATTCAGGGTCCATGGGGATCACAATTGGGTCATGATTGTGTATCTGCTTGCTTCCTGGTCAGTCGGGAATTCAAATGTAGCCGATAGTTGTGGTTCTGTGTCCTTTGTGATCCTCAGGCGTCTGAGGTCACCCTTGTAGGGAAACCTGTCTTCTTGGCATAGATCAAACACAGCAGCATACATAGAATATTCAACTTGATCCAGGGCTTTTCACACTTGGTTGGGTTCTTTGTCTGGAGTGTGATGAGGTTTGCATACAGATTGTGCATGTAGAAAAACAGTGTTCATCGTACATCAAAACCAAACCAGAAAAACAAATGGCAACAATGATCAGATAATGTAATGCAAAAAACATGTAAATATAGTGGGAGGCTTAAAATGATATCAGGGAATTCATAACTCCGCAGATTTGCACTGACTAACTGAGTCTAATCAACAACAGTGGCCGGAAAAATAAATACAAATAAATAAATAAAAAAGTCCCGCTTGTTGCCATGTGATTGGAGAATTACACCTTTATTAGGGAATTCATAACTCTGCGAATTTGCATCGGCTTAACGAAGTTCAATCAACAACAGTGGCCGGAAAAATAAACACAAATAAAATAAATAAAAAAAGTCCCGCTTGTTGCCATGTGATTGGAGAATTACACCTTTATTAGGGAATTCATAACTCTGCGAATTTGCATCGGCTTAACGAAGTTCAATCAACAACAGTGGCCGGAAAAATAAACACAAATAAAATCCCGCTTGTTGCCATGTGATTAGAGAATTACACCTTTATCACTAAAAGCTATTATTTGAGATTATGGCATTGTTGAGGTGTTCAGAGAGAGAAACAGTTTCACATAAATTTAAATTCTGATCCTAAACATGTTGATCATACTGAACATGAATTTAAAATAAAAACAATTAAGTTTAACAGTGCAATTTCCAATCCCTGATCAGTTATTATCAAATTGTTCACCGTGGGACATGGTTTATGATGTTCAATGTAATACCAGTAATCTAAAATGTCACAAATCCTGGTTATTACTGGTTACAGTTTGGTTTGTGGGTTCATCTATTGTGCCAGCCATATCTACATGCCACATTGTAAGTGATACAGTAATTAGTCAATGTTCATTTTATACCTTGTCGGACTGGATCTGGATTTAGAAATGCCTCGGTTTCTACGGTCCCGGGCTTTTAGGATATGTAGATCCTTTTTATTTAAATTAAAGCACATAGATTCTATTCTTCCCTATGCAGTAAAATTCAGATAAAAGAGACTTACGGTCACAGATCCACATCCGAGCAAAGGTATCACGTCGGGATCACCATTTGTAAAAAAGACCACACATGAAGACCATGTGGTGTAGGAGAAGAGAATAGAGTGTGTAGAAAAAACTCTTTCTCCCTCCACACAAAGCACTGTATTCAACCACTCCAATTTGATGTTACCTGGCAGAAAGAGGCATGGCACAACAGAGGTTAGAAATGAACAGTTTCTAATTTATTAACACCGGTAAATAATTATTGTAGTTACATGTGAATATTGAATGTAAAAAGGTACCAAGGTTACAGAGAAAGTAAACATGAGAAGAAAGAGTAAAGAGGGAGAAGAGAAAGAGAAGGGAAAGAGAGGGAAACCCCCCTGAGCAAGATAGCTCAGAGGTCCATTTTCCACATGTGCGCAGGCTTTTATACCCCTGGCCTACAGGAAGTTGTCACTGGCCTACAGGAAGTTGTCACTGGCCTACAGGAAGTTGTCACTGACCAATCAGAACCTGTTGTTTCTGATGTCACGCCCCCGGTGCCTCCCATTTGGTGAAGACAAAGAGGGTGGGCGGTCCTGACGGCTGATACTTCGCACGTTGATGTCGGACAAAAGACATGTAAAAACCGGGGTGTCGAATCTTCACCCTCAACCATCGACACAGGAATGTCACACTTCCCCCTGCAGACATCTGTTATGCAATGCAAAAACAGGCTCCTGCGATGTCCATTCTTACAGTCACACTCCACCTCCCCATGAAAAAGACACACCCTGATTTCGTTGTATCCGGCCAAAATATCGCTCCATTTAAACAATCTGTCAATCTTCTTGAAGACGTTGTGGAGTATGGCCACATCACACCACGGGTACATCACTTTCACATCCTTTGGCGATCCATACACACGGCGTTCACCGTCTGGCACCACACGACTGACATTCTTACCACTACACACGTAAATGTAAGACTCTGATTTCCGCTCTTGACATCCACCACACATGTAGTAGTGATTTTGATCCGTAGCACCGGTCCACGATATGTAGAAAGGCCCCGTATTTACATCTTCAATCTTTTTCCACCCGTTATTCTTGAACAAACACCAGTCTTCAGCATAAAACGACACACACAATTGGTCGTCCGGTGTAAACTCCTGGTCCGTGTCCACCGAGTACAGTCTCACATGACGCTCCTTCTTGTCAAAAATATAACCGCCGACACGTCCATCGGATAACATCCATTCGTATTCTTCACAGCCACCAGGGTTCTGAAGAAAATTCACCAAGGATCGTGGCCTTCTCCTTTTTGGCGCAAATGGTGTATCACAAACTATCCTGTTTGTAACAGGCGTAGGCGTAATACGTCTCTTCATAGCTGCACCAAGCGGGCTGCCCATTGTAACAGAATCTGTTGTACTCTGTTCAGAGACATCCTACGCCTCTTTTATTACCCTATGCCATCATGGTAAACACACACACACACACACACACACACACACCTTAGCCATAGGCATGGGTTGGGTTAGAGAAGGGTCAGGGAGAAGGGGAGGAGGTCATAAATTACGCGCTGGTGTCCGGTGGAGAAGGGGAGAAGGGGAGAAGGGAAGGAGGTCATAAATTACGCGCTGGGTGTCCGGTGGAGAGGGGAGAAGGGGAGAAGGGAAGGAGGTCATAAATTACGCGTACAGTGTCCGGTGGAGAAGGCTTGAATGTAGAAGGGTAGATGGTCATAAATCACGCGCTTTTTCCTCATGCAGATATGTCATCAATCATTTTTGACATAAAGTATATTTTAATTACTACTAGCAATGCCCTGCAGCCTGCCTGGATCCCATATGCTGCTACTAAAACTGCAGAGGAGCTGCTGGTCTTCTCTCTCAAGCTCATGACTGGTAGGTACAGTTGTGGTCCACTGTTCCACTGTGTTGGCTGTTCCTAACATTTGCTTTTGTCTTCAGATGATTGGAAGTTTGAGAGGCCTTCCAACGTCTATTACATGGGAGATCTGATCCATTTTGAGGCTTCTGTCAAGCAGTACAACCATGTCCCCCTCCGGGTGTTTGTTGTCTGTGTGGTCACCGCTGTCCCTGATGCAGCTGCTGCTCCCAGTTATCTCTTCATTCAGAACCATGGGTGAGGAGCAGCTTCATTTCTTTATGACTTTGTTTACGATGTGCTGTTGTCTCATTTTGCTCTCCTTTTTATTATAGGTGTCTGGTTGATTCCAAGCTCACTGGCTCATCTTCTCGCTTCCTGCCCCGTACACAGGATTTCAAGCTCCAGTTCCAGCTGGAGGCTTTCAGGTTTCAGCAGGGGGACACTGGCTCTGTACGTGTCTCAAGCTGGCCCTTCGCTCTCATGGTTCCACCACCTTGGTATGGTGGCTGACCGTCCGTATCTCTCTTGTTCCAGCTGTTCATCACTTGCTTGCTGAAGGCAACAGCGGCTGCTTCCCCGACTGATGCTGAGCACAAAGCCTGTTCTTTTGTAGGACACAAGTAGGTCTGGACTAGACTGCTGCATTACAAACATCCACATGCACTTTTTATTCAGGCCCTGATCTTTCTATGAAGGTGGGCTGGTGCGGGTGGAGAGGACCAACTGTGTAGCTGCTGTGATGGTTCTTGTGGGTCCAGGAAGGCAAGAGATCTGACTTCTGTCTCAGGTATGTGGACATGGCATCCATTTTTGTCTTTCTGTTTGTGCTGATTATACATTTTAATCCCGTTCCTCTTCCTTGCTTTCAGATTCTGGATGGGAGAAAGAAATATCTTTGGGACCGTTGTTCATCAGAGGTTGACCAGCCTGTCTCTTTATGATCGTTCTCTTTTAATAGCCAAATAAATGCTGAAATGGACTGTCGTGTATCAAGTAGTCCTGTCTCTTTTTAAGCATGCACCATTTACAACTACAGGTCCTCTTTACTAAATACACTTCAGATGAGGGTCTGAGGAATCGGCCATCTGTAAAGTGATATTTTGTCAAATTAATTTCTTGTCCAACAGCCAAAACATCACTAGGCCTTTTATATTTTACATACTGTTATCTTGTCATGAGGAAATTTAACAGTAGCGCTTTAGTTTCCATGAGATTGTATTTTGGATGGCACTAAACCAAGAATGTGGAAACGACCACAGATTAGTGGTGAATTGATAAGTGTGTACCAACTGGAAAGAAAGGGAATGGAGGTTTGTGATTTGTTTCTAAGACCATGAAAACTAATTGCAGTGTCTGGGTTTTAGTTTCACAAGTAAAGATTCTGTGTTTAGTTGAGACTGGGTCCCAAATTACCAGGTTTTCTGAGTGTCTGTGTTAGGAGCTGTTCCATTTGCAACAATTACAAGGTGCTGAAACCCATGGCTGACCTTGAGGGCTGTTAATGGGGTCGACATTGAGATTTGAACAAGCAGCCTTCCAATTAATTTCCTTACCCCTTTTATGCCACTACTGCCCCAGTGGGCAGCCATGACACATGTTTTGCTGAGTGGCACCTCGGCAGATCGGGATTCGAACTGGCAAGGGTCGCGTCCTTAACCTCTAGGTCACTACTGCCCTGTTTACTTGTTGGCTAAGTATTACAGTCTGTTTTCATTGCATGCAGGCTCTTAACGTCTAAAGGACTTAAGATATAATCGGTGTGGTGGAGCATTTTTTTTTTATCAGTATTATCCTGAACAATAAGATATGGACCACTACTACTTCATACACCTAGATGGCACTCTAGACCTTACAATTATAAGAGTACAAGATAATAACAGCAAAAAATAAATAGCAGTCTGCCAAATGCCATGAAGGTAAATGTAAAAAAACGAGTAATCTGACAGTATAATATAATGTTCGCTCTACAAATGAATAATCTGGATATAACTGTGGATGTGTATTAAAAATAAATATTTACATTTACCAGACGCCCTTATCCAGAGCGACTTACAACAAGTAGATACAGGGACAGTCCCCCCCCTGGAGACACTCAGGGTTAAGTGTCTTGCTCAGGGACACGATGGTAGTAAGCGGGGTTTGAACCTGGGTCTTCTGGTTCACAGGCGAGTGTGTTACCCACTAGGCTACTACCACCCTGAAATATGAATATAAATAAATATATATAATAGAGGTGTTACAAAATATCGATACGGCAATATATCGCAGTATTTTACGTGGTGATGTTGTATCAATACAGGAACGTCATATACCTCATCAATGATCAAAGTACCGTTGCCACACACTGCTCCCCGGCCTGTGCTGTGCTTCACAATGACAAGCACTTCACTTTCAAATATCAATATTTTTGAGTTTTCTTTAGTGAGGTCAGCGGAGATGAGAATCAGCGTGCGACCTACAACCTCCACTCCTGTAGATGGCGCTGTCCAGCCGGGTATTTTAAATTCGTAAAACGTAACAGACCGAGCGACTGCCATTGCAGCAACTCGTTCAACGTGTAAAACCAAACCAGGCAGTACGGATTTGGATAAAGGAAATGCAGTTCGCAAGATGTCACACTTCTGTGAAATATTCCGGCACCACAGCTCATTTACGAGTTCATTTCAGCAGGAACCCTCCAGATACAGCACAGCAACAACAGCGAAGTCTATAGACATGAAACGACAAAGAACTCTGGATACCGCCAACAAACTCCGATCCACCTTGCCTCCGTTCAGTCTCATGCATTTTATATTAACGTTTTGGTGTCCACTACGTCAGTGTGTAAAAATGCAAACAACCTGGCCGCTCTACAATTAGGTCTCTTGCTTTTAACTCATCAGGTATCCAACTGGATACCCCAACAGCATCGATATTGATGTGTGGATGCATAGAACCTTGCAGCTCCTCCTCGCTCGGCCCTGGTAGGAGCCTCCATGACTCCTCCATCTGGGAGGTAGTGGCCTAACACACTTGCCTATGAAGCAGAAGACCCGGGTTCGAATCCCACTTACTACCATTGTGTCCCTGAGCAAGACACTTAACCATAAGTTGCTCCAGGGGGACTGTCCCTGTAACTACTGATTGTAAGTCGCTCTGGATAAGGGCGTCTGATAAATTCCGTAAATGTAAATGTAAATCTGAGCGCAGACATGAGCATCCAGTCCAGGCTGTGGCCAAGGAAGGCTGGAAGGTCTGAGGTCACCACACAACCACCAGTGGTTGCTCTTCTAGCATATGGCCAACAAACCCATCAGAATTTTCTGCAATATCTATAAATATGAGTCAGGTTATTTACCTATTTCCCTGTTAATCCAACGCTGTATTTACATTTACATTGGTAGATTCTCACTGAAGTCTGTGAAGATTCAGGGGAATTTACCTGAAAGTTGAGTCATGGCAAATGGCTAAAGAAAGAAAGTCCAGTTGCCATGACTCAACTTTCAGACATTCTCACTGAAGGCATCAAAACTATGAATGAACACATGTGGAGTTATGTATTTAACAAAAAGTGGAGATCTGGCCTCCACAGTCACCGGACCTGAACCCAATCCAGATGGTTTGGGGTGAGCTGGACCAACAAGTGCTAAACACCTCTGGGAACTCCTTCAAGACTGTTGGAGAAGCATTTCAGGTGACGACCTCTTGAAGCTCATCGAGAGAATGCCAAGAGTGTGCAAAGCAGTAATCAGAGCAAAGAAACTAGAATATAAAACATGTTTTCACTTATTTCACCTTTTTTTGTTAAGTACAGAACTCCACATGTGTTCATTCATAGTTTTGATGCCTTCAGTGAGAATCTACTAATGTAAATTGTCAGAAAGAAGAAAGGTGTGTCCAAACTTACTGCTAACGGGAGCAGTAACAGAAAATAATTGACCACACCCCGGACTGTCCCTCCTGTGGAGACTCCGGTCAATGGCATAGACTAATTTTTTTTTTTTTATGAGATTTAATCGATGGCGCAATCTACTACCGAGGGGTGAGACCCATGGACGTTGACATCAGGGTCACAGTATACAAACTAAAGACATGGTCAGCTGTCATGAATGTCAGTCATTCAAATTCTTTTTTTTTTTTTTTATATAAATATATGCGGTAAATCTGGCACAGACATGCAGCAGCGGCCTGACAGCGTCAATATTATTTTACTGAAGAGCGACGTGGATGCATTTTTCTGAACAAACACTCTGCGTCCAGAGCTGAAACCAGGATTTTGGACATTTTTAGATGTTGCCATTTCAGAATCCCCAGTTACCGTGTGTTTAGGCGAATGACCGGATGAAAAGGCTGAACATGGCAGATGTTTTCATTCATTCTCCACTTAAATGGAACCCATTATGAGACATGGAACCCAACACCATGTAGAAACTTTTATTAGGCAAGTAAAACAGAAGCTAATTTAGCCGGTTATTAACGTTACGCCACTGTGCACTATACATCTGATCAGCATCGGCCGACTCAGTCCTCCAGTGGATAACTGGCACTTCAGCGTACATTGGTGTCCTAGCTGGAACGTCTCTAGAATTCCTCGGCAGGCGCTCACATGCGGTGGACCTGGTCGTGGTCCATGAACTGCTTGAGGTTGTGTAGGTTGTCCCACCACTTGAAGAGGAACGTGTCCGCGATGAGGCGGAACCAGGGCGTGAGCTCCAGCCCCGTCCTCTTGGCGTCCTCCAGCATGTCCTTCAGCTCCTCCTTGGAGACGTAGCGGTGGCTCTTTATCTCGTTGGGGTCGGGGTGCAGCTCCACGTCCTTCTGCATGAACAGGATGTAGTCGATCTCGTGCTCGCCCCACACCCCGTCTGACTGGGCCTTGTAGTGGATGCGGGTGAGGTAGGTCATCTCCTCCGGCGGAACCTTACAAATCAGAAGGAGAGCAAACATTTACGGCATTTGGCAGGCCACGGTTGAGGCGGATTGGTCACAGATATTGGTCACAGATATTGTAGGGCAGCGATCGTCTGACTTTGTGAACGTGATTTCTTATCGCCCTCACAGAAACCTATAAACCACAGTGCTCGTCCTTTCCAAGCCGGAGAATCCTTACATCTACCAAAGTCTGAGACACAGGCCCAAGCCAGGGAATTCTGACATCTGGAGCTACTGAATATTCCATGTTGGTGCGTGATTTTGTGGGATTATAATTTTTGTTCTCCTGCCTGGAAGATTGTTACTAGGGCTGCAACAATCGAATATTTTTGGAATCGAGTATTCTGTGGATTTTTTCATCGATTAATCGAGTATTTGGATAAATCAACTCTATCAATAGTGTGTTATGCAACATGAAAATTCTCTTAAAATGAGCAAGCAATTGGCTGTTATTCCTCACAAAGATAACGTGAATAAACATTCATGATGCGTAACTCCGCGGGAACGATACGATAATAGATGGACTTTGGTGACCAATTAAACTAAGCCTCGAGGCAAAGAATTTTCCTCGAATAATTATTCGAATAACCGTTTCAGCCCTAATTGTCGCCTATCACTATTCCAGAGAAAAGCACACACAGTAGTGATCTAGTTCTAACATCAGCCAATCATAATCGTCTTAATAATATAACATTGCCAGTAATGACCAAATAAATAAATAAAAAAAGTTTCGTGTCTTCCTCGCTGATTTTACGTACCTGGTCCATGGGGATGCCCAGTTCGGCCTGCAGCCGCCTCTGTGCGGCTCGCCGCACCCCGATGGCGTCCGGCTCCTCCAGCTCTGTAGGTGTGTGCAGGGGGTGGCTGCAACAGGTGTTCGTGAAACAGCCTTTTTCCACCAGAAAAGCCAAACGTTAGCAGACGTCGCAGCGAGCAGCACGACTTGCATT
The DNA here is from genome assembly GCF_900700375.1 of Denticeps clupeoides. Lineage (NCBI taxonomy): Eukaryota > Metazoa > Chordata > Actinopteri > Clupeiformes > Denticipitidae > Denticeps > Denticeps clupeoides. The sequence continues at coordinate 36,703,767 of NC_041708.1, forward strand.
TCAACATCAAGGTGGAGTTTTTCATTGAAATAATGATTTAATTTTGGATTTATCACATGTTGGCCTCACATGATGCATAAATACATTTTTAAAGATAGTAGCCTAGTGTGTAACACACTCGCCTGTGAACCAGAAGACCCAGGTTCAAACCCCACTTACTACCATAGTGTCCCTGAGCAAGACTCCCTGAGTGTGTCCAGGTGGGCACTGTCCCTGTAACTGCTGATCGTAAGGCGCTCTGGATAAGGCCGTTTGAGAATTAGTGAGATTAAATCCCACGACTGGATTACTGTGACTCCCTTCTAGCAGGTCTACCTCTGAGTGCCATCCGGCCTCTACGATTAATACAGAATGCAGCAGCACCTTCCCAAAACCGCCCCACTGCTACACTCCATCCACTGGAGCTGATTACTTCATCGATAATGAAGTAATAAAGGCCTCTGCCAAATGCCGTAAATGTAAAAAGATGTAAATAACAATTGGAAGTGTGGTAGTAGCCTAGTGGGTAACACACTCGCCTATGAACCTGAAGAGCCAGGTTCATTTACAGCATTAATCAGACGCCCTTATCCAGAGCGACTTACAATGAGTAGTTATAGGGACGGTCCCCCCCCCCCTGGAGACACTCAGGGTTAAGTGTCTTGCTCAGGAACACAATGGTAGTAAGTGGGACTTGAACCTGGGACTTCTGGTTCATAGGCTAGGCTACTACCACCCTCTGTAGGTCGCTCTGAATAAGGGCGTCTGAAATGCTGTTAATGTAAATAAGTGTAAATATAAAACACCTGGATTGTAAATAACTGTAAATAAGAGTATAAATAAAACGGCCGGAGTTGTAAATAAGTGTGTATAGAAAAGTGACCGGCCCCGGACCATCCTGCAGACCCACCGACCTGGGAAGGTGATCTTGGCGTCTGAGCGCTGCTGCAGCAGCAGCTTCTCCTCGCTGTCGAACAGGAAGACGCTGAACGCGCGGTGCAGCATCCCTGCATGTGGGGACAACAGGACACGATGGAGGGACGGAGGACCCGCGGCGGCGCCGCCCGACCCTTCACCCCCGTTACCTCGCTCGATGTTGGCGTTCAGGTGGCAGTTCTTCTTGCTGTCGGCCCCCGTCCTGCGGTCGTCGTCGTCGACCAGGATGCACATCTCCGCCAGGAGCTGGACCTGCTTCTCGTCCAGGCCGTCCGTGTTTATTTCCGGCATGATGGAGCTGGAGGACGCGCTGCGGGCGACAGGAGAAGGTCGCGCCGTGACCCGCGACGGCGTAAGCTCGGCACCGGGTTCGCTTACCTACACAGCCCCGCTCCGAGACGAGTTCGCCGCGTCTGGCCGACGCAGAGTGCGCGTCCGCGGGATTCTAATAACGGGGATCCCGCGGCGGACGCCCTCCTAAGCCCCGCCCATATCCCCGCCCACAGCCGGCGCGCCATGGCCGTGCCGAAAGCGTTCGCCAATCAGAGGCCGAGCGCGTCCGAACACGCCACCGCGCCACCGCTCGCCGCGAACTCTCCTGCCGCAGCCCGGCGTAGATCCCGACGTCCGAGCAGAAAGGTCCCGTCTACTCAACGGGCGCCGCGGTACCGAGCAGGAGGCGCTAACACGAGGGTCCGTTCCCGGTCGCGTACGCCACACGCCGCGGAACCCGCCGTCGTCGTTTTAGTTCCGCCCAACGGTGACGTTATAGCTGCTGATTGGCTTGTTGAAAGGTCATCTGACCTGGAGAGGAACGTACCATCGTGCACAACGGGGTGGCATCAAAACGATCCCGCAACTCATTCAGTGTTTGTCGATTGTGGTGACGAGATCATAGAATTCACTTAAAAATAAGTTAAGGGTATAATAGTATTTTATTAATTCTGCTATGCGACACACGAGAAAAAGCTTGTCTGAAGTGCAGTCTGAAATTCCGATTCTTATGTTGTCTTTTGATAATCAATAGTACATAGTATATGTTGTATTAATATTGTTCAGGGTAAAACACTAGAGGTGTGAACCTTCACTGGTCTCACGATTCGATTACGATTATCAATGCCTCGACATTGATGCAAGGCAAAATTTTCACACATTGTCATGACATCTCGTTCACTTGTTTGGATGCTTTGATTTGCTACAATGAGCAGAAAAACTGTCAGTCTGCGCTCACCTTGTGACAGTCTTATATACTGATAGTTCTACTTTAAATGCACACGTCACTATGCTGTGAGCGCGGTTACCGGTCCTGACGCAGATCGAGTCCACCAATCAGAGGAACCGAGCAGATTGATTTTTTCAATTTGTATTACATAAAAGCAGTAACGTTTGGTATGTATAATGTCCCTGTCTCATGTACGAGCGGTGACCGCCATTTACCCGGGCGTGGCGGAACTGAGGTGCTGTAAGCATAATAAATAGAGAGCGAGATGGAAACCCCAGCAGCGGCGTGAGATTCTCTTTCTTCTCGACTGGCCTCCTTTCTCTGAGTGAAAGTGAAGTGATTGTCACACGTGATACACAGCAGCACATCACACAGTGCACACAGTGAAATTTGTCCTCTGCATTTAACCCATCACCCTGAGTGAGCAGTGGGCAGCCATGACAGGCGCCCAGGGAGCAGTGTGTGGGGACGGTGCTTTGCTCAGTGGCACCTCAGTGGTACCTTGGCAGATCGGGATTCGAACCAGCAACCTTCTGATTACAGGCCGCTTCCTTAACCACTAGGCCACCACTGCATGCTTACCAGAGTTTTCTGCTCACTGGAGAAAATCTAAATCTGTTTTCAGACTGAACGCCACACACACCACACTCGCCACAGGACACAGCGCAAAGAAATATGCGATAATGATGTGTTGCAGATCCCTGCAGGACCAGATTTTCCTCCATGTGTGTGTGTTTCGAAGTGGCGAAAAAAAAACACTCGCCTGCGCTGATTCTATCGATTGCACAAAAATATGCGTTGCGCAGTGTGAAACCTGATCTATGTAGATCAAGTAGCCACAGTCACTACATTTTAACAAAATATATTTTTTTAGAATCGATTATGTTCTGCAATGCATCCACGCAGAATCGATTACACGAGTCATCACAACGGCCCTGCAAAACACGGTTCCACTTCATCTTCCTGCCCGCGGGGGGGCGCGCCGCGCCGTCCGAACCTCCGGCGTCCGTTCGCGCACTATGACCGTAGAAGAAGAGAGAAGAGGGCCCTCAAGCGGGACAAAATGGCCGAGGTCGAAATGGATATTCCGGGCGAGAGGCTGAACAACGGGTAAGAACTCGGGGCCCGGCCGCCGCTCGCCGGCGGTCCAGCCGCGCCTCGCCTCCGAGGCGGAGTACCGGTGCGCGGCGCGCGTTCAGGGGGCGCCAGACGGGGGAGATGGCGGCGTCCGGCGGACAAGCTACGGGGCTAGCATGCTAGCCCGCTAACCTCACCGCACGGCGGCGTTTTATCCGACGCTCTTGTTTTTATTCCAAATCCGCCCGCAACGTCCCCTCGCGTCTCACCCCTGAAACGACGGACTGGTTCCACTCCGTCGGAGGCGCCTTTCCGCGTCGATAACTGTTTCATATACGATCGCACTGTGCGCACGGCTGCAGCTCGCTAGCGGCATTCAATCCGCGACGTCAGGTGGCGGGCGGGCGACCTGGCCGGTTAAACCCGGCAGGAGCTTCCCGCTGCCCCGTCCATCGGTCCGTACATTCATATACCTGTCCGTCCATTAATCCATACATTCATATACCAGTCCGTCCGTCCGGAGTTACCTTGGAAGCTAAAAAGCGCGAATTATTACCTCACATAATTAACACAAGATAACACACATAATTAAAACAGAGATTAGAGAGTTTTTTTTATTCTGTTTTGCCTTTATCCGTGCCCTATTGTGACTTTTGTATTAAAGTAGCACTGTTTAAAAACGATGCTTTATTCCGTGATTTAATGAAATATTCGGCGCCTTGTGATCGACGACCCGAGTTGTCTGGCTCGTTTCCGCCGCGTGGTATAAAACGGGGTTCTCGGGTCGTTTTGGGGGTTTGTACGTGGTATCCATAGCAACAGGCACTCTGAGGGTAGAAGGCATGGCCAGAGGAAAAAGGTGGTCCCAAGAAGAGGAGTTTCCAGATTTCTCACGTCTGGGCTCCTACGCTCATTAAAAACCCTGAAAAGAGTTTTCCGGCCCTTGTGAAGTTTTGGAATCTAAAATAAATGTATAAAGTTCTGGAAAAGTTGTTCAAATCTGACTGACACGTGAATGTATAATGAAGTACGTAGTTCCTGTAAGACGTTTTTCTACAGCCATGGACATTTAAAATCAGTGCAGGTCTGTACCATGGGTGGGTAACACACTCGCCTATGGACCAGAAGACCCAGGTTCAAATCCCACTTGCTACCATCGTGTCCCTGAGCAAAACCTGAGTGTCTCCAGGGGGGGACTGTCCCAGTAACTACTGATGTAAGACCCTCTGGTTAATGGCGTCTGGTAAATGCTGTAAATGTAGTTTCTTTGCTGGCTTTACGCAGTGAACCACATCACGCGGAGCTGCGCACATTCCGTCCATGTTCCAGAACTTTCTTTTAAAAGTCAGTTGCAGCTGATGATCTGTGACCGAACATGATTGGGGCAATTTTACTCTGGTTTCCGCCAATTTGGGGGAACAAACACTTTATTATTTTATTTTTTCCACATTTGCATTAGTCAAGGAAATTTGCTGTAGAGTAAGTGAAAAGTCCTGGAAATTCTTTTGAAAAAAAGTGTGTCATCCCTGTTGTATGTGTTTTATTCTAATTGTGGTATTTCCACCACAGTGGAACAATAATTTAAAAAAGATAGAAGAACCTCCGCAATTAAAGTTAAATTCTCTCATATTATGTAGAAGTAACATTTTTGGGAAAAAATGTTCATGGTTTTGGAACTTTGCTTTTGCAGGAAAGAGGACTTGGAAAGTCCCGGCAAGAGTGGGAATGAGGATGAGAATGAGGAAATGTCTGAGGAGGAGGAAGAGGAGGAGGAAGAGGCTGCCGAGCTGAACGGAGAGAAACCGGCGCAGGTTCCCCGGCACCACGGCAGCAGCGGTGGCAAACACAAGAAGAAGAAACACAAGCACCGCAGCAAGCACAAAAAGCACAAGCACGCCTCCGAGGAGGAGAAGAAGCGCAAGCACCGGCACAAACACAAGAAGCACCGGCGCAAGGGCGCCCCCTCACCCGCGTCCAAGGGCCTGGACAAGGTGGAGGAGTCCCCCTCCCTGGGGAACTCAGGCCTGGACGACCGCGCCCTGCTGGAGGACCTGGAGAAGCAGCGGGCCCTGATCAAGGCGGAGCTGGACAGCCAGCTGATGGAGGGCAAGGTGCAGTCGGGAATGGGCCTGATCCTGCAGGGGTACAACTCGGGCTCCGAGGAGGACGCGGACGGCCAGGCCCGGGCGCGGAACGGGGAGCAGCGGCACAGGAGCGGCGCGGGCAGAGCCCGCTCGCCCAAGGACCAGGGCGCCCGGCCTGGCAAGGCCAGGAGGGACTCGGCCGACGCCGGCAAGTCGGGCGCGAAGCGGCGCAGTCGTAGCCGGTCCAGAGAGAGGCCGGGGCGAGAAGCCAAGTCCGATAGAACATCGACTACGGCCAAAAGCGGCGGCGGCCCTGAAGCAGTCAAAGAGCGGACGAAGGAACGCAGCAGGTCTAGAGAGAGGAAGCGTTCTAGGAGCCGAGATCGATCCAAGGACCAAACCAGGAAGTCCCCGTCTCCGGGTGGCAGGAAAAAGTCTCCGGTTGAGCGTAAAATCGAGGCGAAGGGCCGCGTGGAGAAACGCCCGTCACCTCGACCGTCTGACGAGAGACGCAACCAGACAGAAACCAGCAGACGCTCGGCATCCAGGGGCCGCAGGAGTCGCTCACGGGAGCGCCGATCCCGCTCACGAGACGGCCGATCGGGCCGCTCCGAAATGGAGCGCGACCGGGACAAGAGGCCGGGCAAGTCCCCGTCCAAAGACGCCTCTTCCGGAAAGGAGAACCGCTCTCCGCACCTCAGACGAGGCCAGAGCCCCCCGCGAGGTCGCCGCAGTTCCTCCCCTCGCCACAGGGACCGCCACTCGCACCAGCCCCCAACCAGCTCCACCGACAGGGCATCGAAGCGGAGCCAGTCGCCTCCCAGGGCGCGGTCCCCGGCCAGGAGGATCCGCAGTCGATCGCCTGATTTACGGAGGAGGGACAGCTCGCCTGTCCGGTAATTTTAATCGTTTTTATTTTAAACTCTGTGCCGGCGTATGACAGTAACGGGCTTTTTTTTATCGTTGGTATCTGGAGGTCTCACCAGTGTTCACCCGATCTCCCGCTCCACACAGGAAACGTAGCCGCGCGGACGCCGGCAGAGAGCGGTCGCGTGACACCAGCCCCGTCCGGCGGAGAGTGAGCCGCTCGCCTCTGAGGAGGAGGTCCCTGTCGCCACGGCGACAGTCTCGGTTGTCCCCCCGGAGGCGGAGCAGGTCGCCACTGAGACGCAGGTGAGACGAAGCATTAGAGGGATCGTGTTAGCACTGTGAAAGTCATTTTTGAAGAATCATCACAAATCAAAATATATATATGATGGATGCAAAGAATGGAAAAATAAATAAATACAAACTACAGGGTTCCTACCGTCATTAAGAACCTGGAAATGTCTTGGAGCTGGAAAGTTTTGGAATACAACATAAAGATATGAAGTTGTGGAAAAGTCGAGCATTGCTTCCATATTTCATAACTTTCTCAGCTTCAGTCATGTAATTTTGACTTTTTTTTTTTTTTTTTTTTCCTCCGCATTTGAACAAAAATTTGTCTTTAATTAAAAAGTCATAAGTGTAAGAACCCTGAAAATAGTTCTGAAATTAACATACTTTTCTTCAGTTTAGTCTCATGCTTTATTCATCAATAGTCCATATTAATAATTCCGTTTTCTAACTTTATTTCACTCTATATTTTTGATGCTTTCTTGTCTGTTTTACCCATTTGTGCCGATTTCCGGGTTTTCCAGATCAGGCGAGAGGGACCGCTTTGGTCGTATGCGACTTTCCCGACATTCCATGTCCAGGGAGCGCGAGAGGAGGCGGCGGAGGAGCAGGGACGAAGACAAGTTCAAGGGCAGCCTGTCTGAGGGCATGAAGGCTGACCAGGAGTCTTCCTCAGAGGAAGTGTGAGTTGTCGTGCCAACGCCACCCAATCAGGTATTTATTTGCTTTAAATAAATAAATAAATAAAATTTTTCCGTTCAGGATGGAGGACTTTGATGCTGAGGAAGAGGATGAAGAAGCACTGATTGAGCAGAGACGGCAGCAGCGTCTGGCCATTGTCCAGGTAGCCCGACTTTCTCGTTCTGCCAGACGTGAACTTCACTCATCATCTCTGCTCTTAATTACTTGTGCTTTGACCTAGTAGGACCTTTTTTCCTCTAGTTGTCAAGACCAGACTGGATCGGTTAGACGATAAAGGTGACATAAGGACAATATACGTATTAATTTGTTGACCTTGGGGAAAGTCTTGGTAGACTAATGTCAGGGCCGTTGTGTGAACAGAGCGTTCCATCAGCAGAGATGGAGCTGTAGGTCTGTATCTTGACCCCTAGATCTGCAGACTCTGAGGCTGCTGGTAAGCGTGTGTGTGAAATGGCGTCTTCCTGCTAACAGCAACAATTATTTGTTCAGTTTGAAGGCTTAATCGCTTTCTTCACCTCCACTTGTCTTTGATATGGATATGAAATATTTTGAGATATACTTATTATTATTACTTTTTGCGGCGCTGTCTTTGTAGAAATACAAAGCGGTGAATGAGGACAGCAACATGGGTTCGATGGCGTCTGAGCCCAGCAGCCCTCAGAGCAGCACTCGCAGCCGCTCCCCATCGCCCGACGACATCCTGGAGCGCGTGGCCGCCGACGTGAAGGAGTACGAGCGCGAGAACGTCAACACATTCGAGGCTAGCATCAAAGCCAAGCACAACCTCATAGCCCAGGAGAAGGAGGGTGAGTTGCAACAGAGACGGGCCTCCGTTAGCCCAACGCGGACGTTTCCTCTAACGGCCCCTTTTCTCTTGTTCTGTGCACTTCAGCGTCCAATCCAAAGAAGCCCTCGGCTCCGGATATGTTTACAGAATCGGATGACATGTTTAATGCTGACTTTGACGTGAGTGAAGAAGCGTCTACTAAATAAATATATTTCTACATTCTTAACGTCCAGAGACGACTCCGACTTCATGTGTCTCTCTACGCTCCTCAGAGTGCCAGGCTACGAGCAGCAGGCATCGGGAAGGACTTTAAAGAGAACCCCAGTCTCAGGGATAACTGGACAGACGCTGAAGGATATTATCGTAAGTGGTGGGACTATCTTATCTTACAAAAACCAGACGTTGGCAGAGGAAGGCAAGAAGAGACTAATGGAATAACAATTTGAGCAATTAAAGTCCACAAAAAAAAACATATATAATAGAGATGTGATTAGCGTAAAGGAAATGAAAATGTCAGATATCACCTCACTCCTTAAAGGAGGGGCTCCCAAATTCCCTTTCTAGACGAACTGCAGTTTTTTTTTTGTTTTTTTTTTGTCGTCCAAATGTAAAACTTTTTTTATTTCTAGTGATGGCGCTTTCTCAGACCTCCAGTATTGCGACAGCAACTTCCGACCCAGCTGAGTACAGAGGGAGATGACTTGCATCTCTGTCTGGTTGACTCTGACCGTATTGCTCCAAAAATTGCTATAAGAGGATCTACCTTAACATTTTGGATTAAAGCTTTAGGCATATCATGAAAAATCAACGCCCAAAGTGTCTGGAGTTTGTGACCGATGAAGAAGAGATGAGACGTGATTGGTTCTTTCTGAAGAGTGACATTCTTAATGTTCATCTCTGTGCTGCAGGCGTGAACATTGGCGAGATGCTGGATAAACGGTATGACGTATACGGCTACACTGGTCAGGGTGTCTTCAGCAACGTGGTCCGTGCCAGGGACATGGCACGTGCCGGCCAGGAGGTGGCAGTCAAGATCATCCGCAACAATGAGCTCATGTGAGTCGCTCGGATGAGCAGAAATCGCCACTTCTGCCGGTGTGGTGAATTACAGACGCACGGTGCAGTACTGAGAACGCAGATCTCTGCTTTTCACAGGCAGAAAACTGGACTGAAGGAGCTGGAATTTCTCAAGAAGCTGAATGACGCCGATCCTGATGATAAATTCCACTGTCTGCGACTCTTCAGACACTTCTACCACAAACAGCACTTGTGTCTGGTGTTTGAGCCTCTCAGGTAAAGCAAGACTAATATAATTTGTCAGATTAGCGCTCATGTATAGTTTAGGGGTTCCACAGGGTTCCGTTGTTGGACACCGTGTTGTTTTAAATATCACTTTACATCATGGTATAACACGGTCATTTGAAAGGTTGTTGCAAACTAAATGAATAATTTCTGTCTTTTTATTTCTCTCTCTATCAGTATGAACTTGCGTGAGGTGCTGAAGAAATATGGCAAGGATGTGGGGTTGCACATTAAAGCTGTGCGGTCCTACAGCCAGCAGCTCTTTCTGGCCCTCAAACTGCTCAAACGCTGCAACATCCTGCATGCAGACATCAAACCTGACAACATACTGGTCAGTCGGCCTTTCCAAAAGAGTTGAAGGTGTTTGGCAGTCTGATGTAAAATGTTTCTTAACCGCTCCTTTCTTGTCTCTTTGAAGGTAAACGAGTCAAAGACGATCCTCAAGCTGTGTGACTTTGGCTCAGCGTCTCACATTGCAGACGGTGACATCACGCCCTACCTGGTCAGCAGATTCTACAGGGCGCCAGAGATCAGTAAGTTTTTGTCCCGAATATTTTTCATTAGGGTACCATTTTGGTGTATTGGTGTATTTCCACATTAATTGACTAGTACTGCAAGTTAAGAATAATCAATGCTGCGTAAGAATAATTTCTATATTATTTTCAAGATTGATATCTGGAAAATCTTGACTAGGGCAGGGCAAAATATACACAATAATTGACTAATGCAGCAATTTATACATTCTAATTTACATATTTGAATGAAAAACTTCACATATTAGATGTTTATTGTTTTTTATTTATTTATTTTATTTATTACTCAATTACAAAAGAAACATAAAAGGATCACTCAGAATGCTTTCTAAGAGCAATAAAATGTGGAGGCTTAAATATAATAAGTGTGTTTAAGTGTATTTTATTATTACTACTACTATTAAAGCAGTCCAACAAACTGAATTTAATAAATCATGTAGAAATGGTTTAGAAATAAATCATGTAGAAACACTAAAACACTTTCATTTACTGCTAAAGTCACACAGGCTTGTGGTTTTTAATTTAGGCGATTTTAACACAGGTTGCCAGCATCATGAAAAGATGATTTAGACAACAAAAATAAGTCAGTTTTGGCAATATTTTAGGAAGGTCACAGTATATATTGATGTGCCAGGACAGAAACCCAACAGTAGCCTGAAGCATGTGCCGGGTTTTCACAGTTGCCCGGGATTTTTGGACGTCATACACCCCGCCCACTCACGATATCCGTTAAAATCTGACAACCCTGTGTGTTCTGTGTCCTCGCAGTCATCGGGAAGCCGTACGACTATGCGATTGACATGTGGTCAGTGGGCTGCACCCTGTACGAGCTCTACACCGGCAGGATTCTCTTCCCAGGGTCGTCCAACAACCACATGATCAAACTGGCCATGGACCTCAAAGGCAAAATGCCCAACAAGGTGCCCACCACTGGATATCAATGTTTTCATTCCTCGTCATTTCATGTGGGGCCTTTAGTCGCGAGGTCTGACGTGGGTTGTTTTTGGCTGTAGATGATTCGGAAGGGCTTGTTCAAGGACCAACACTTTGACCAGAACCTGAACTTCTTGTACATTGAGGTGGACAAAGTGACCGAAAGGGTGAGACTTTTTTTTTTTTTTTTTTTTTTTTTTCCCTTCTGTCTGTTTTAACCTGTGAACAGTGTGAAAATTAGTGGATTTGTTCCTCAAACACACAGGAGAAGGTGACCGTCATGAGCACCATCAACCCCACGAAGGACCTGCTGTCAGACCTGATTGGAGGCCAGAGGTTACCGGAGGATCAGAGGAAGAAGGTGATCCTGCTCAAAGAGCTTCTGGACGGGACGCTCATGCTGGACCCGGCCAAACGGATCAGCATCAACCAGGCCCTTCAGCACCCCTTCATCCAAGAGAAGATCTGATCCTCGACCGCTGGAACCAGCAGAACTCTGGGGAATTTTGGGATTGTCAGAAACCTGTAAAGTCCTCCAGCCCTCGTCGAAACAGGCCTGAATGAGAGTTGGGGTGTGTAGAGTTTCGCTGGTGTAAAACTTTTCATGTATTTGAATGTTGTGTTCAGATGCATTTACGTTTTTTTTTTTTTTTTTTTTTCCTCCTCCTAGTCTGCATATTTCACTCAGTGTAGAATAGCGATACCGATTTGTGAAGTGCGTCGCGCCGCACCTCTTTCAGAGCTTGGCCAACCCAGTAAATTTGCCAGATTGAAGCCACGCCCACTCTTTGTTTCCTTTTTTAAGCCCCCCCCCCCCCCCCCCCTTATGTTTTTGATTTTTATTGTAAATATGGAGGTCCAAATAGACATGAATTCATTGGTTAATTCGGGAGCAATTAAATTTTTCTTGTGTTTGAATTATTGGCCTCGAGACTGCATTGGCACTGAGGAATCCAAAGTTCGAAATGTCACCGTTGGCTTGTGTCCGTGCCGGGGCGATGCTAATGGTACCTTTTTTAAAGCACTGAAGTTCGTCCTGCGTGCCGTTATGCTCGGTGTCATGTGACCACCTTGGAAAGTTCCCCCCTCACCATAATCAGAGTTTTAAAGAAAACCTCTCCAGACGTCCTGCCAGTACTTCCTCGGAAAAAACGTTATTCCAGATCCCTGTGAAAATAACGGTGCTGTGCCAGCTCGGAAGCTGGTTGGTGACGTTCAATATTTTCTGGCCGAACGCTGACTGATTCCGGAGCCGCTCTCCCGGGCGGGCGGCCGTCCCAACCCCCAAACCGCGGGCATTGGTTTTAAAAGTGCCTCCCCCTCCAGCTTCGTGCTTCAATATTCGCCCCAGCCCCCCAGCGTCACCGGCGTTCCATGTTGTATATATTCCAGCCATCCCTCACCAGTCATGTGACACATCGATGTTCGTTTCTTATGAAAGAATGCAGCTTTTGTTTTGCTTCCATTGAAACTCAGTGATTGGGTTGTGAAGGAATTGAGAACACCTTGCGTGTACCATGACTTTTATTAATAAAATGTTTCATATCTTTGACTGCTGCTCTCTCGTTCAAGAATGGCTTCTTCTTTTTTTTTTTTTTTTTAGCTAAACTGCCTGAAAATCCGCATCAGGCCCTCACAAATTCAACATTTTACAGCATTTCCACCAGGGGGCGTCTCGGCGCTCAATTTCAGTTCCCTCAGAATAACCAAGTTATGCATAGTTTTAGGGCCATAACCTCAGCTCCGCCCCCCTCTCACACTTCCATGCGTCAGCAATAGGTGCAGCGATGATGTGGTTTTATGATGTCATGCCCGTAAATATAAAAAAAAAAAAAAAAAAAGTCTTCACTCAAACCAGTTTGTAGATGTGTCAACACTGGTTGTAGATCATGTCCAAACATTTTTGAAAGTATAGCTATAGAAAAATGGCGTGGGTATGTCTGCCGTGTTCCATTTTAAGTTTGGACTGATCATGTTAATGAGCATCTCAGGAAGTGACACTTTTGATGACGGAAAATAAGTGAACAAAGCAGCCATGAAGGTAAAAAGAAACGACCCAGAAGAACCAGATTCATCAAACATACCTCACAAAAATATTTATTTAATTAAATTGCCTAACAATCTTCATACCTTAGTCTCCATGACCATCACAGTAGAAGTGTACAGTAAATGTATATATTTTTAAACAGCTATTAAGAAAGAAATGGGTCCATATTTGTCCCTCTTGAAAGGCCAGTATTCTGTCATAAAGCCTAAATTATTAATGAGATAGGAAAACTGATGATCTTGATCCAGTTTAGGCAGTAAAACTCAGAAGTGGGCGGAGCCGGCGGCTACAGAGTGGGATTGTAAGGCACACAGCAAGGCCTGCTTAGTATGCAGAGCGCCACGGCGGCACCACGCCAACCACAGGCCCACAGGAATTCCGAGCCGCTCGGAGCATCCCGCCCGCTTCGTGGGAATTTATGCCCCTGCTCGGCACTTCCGCTTTATCCCCCGAGGTGCTGTCTCGATGGGTTCTGCGGCCATGAAAAGTGCACGTCGGTGTAGAAGTGGCACTCGTGATCTGAGACACTAAAGCCTCCAGTTAAAGGGCCAGTGTCATTTATTTTAAAAAAAAAGTCACACATGCCATTGAACTACTGACTGTAAGTGGCTCTGGAGAAGCGCGTCTGATAAACACCATGTATGTGATCAGCTAATGCGTATTTGGTATGCCGTTCGAGCTCCGTCCCTCACCTTTGACTTAGGACGCAGTGTAATTAAAAGGCATCCAGGCTGCACTGCTCTGTAAATAAAAGATAATAAGAATTGGGTAGACAGAGAGACAGGGATTGGAATATATATCCACAACAGTCTGCTGTAAGGGTCAGATATCGTGACCAGCATCATAACTCAGCGAGGCGTCCAGTTCCGTCCAGTTCGCCGCTGCTGACCATGAGCAGGACACGATGGGTTAAAGCTCAATTCCATTTGCAGTGGCCTGGCGACGCAGCATACGTCACCCCGGGTCACCCAGGCATCCCGCCGTCCCCAACTCAGCACTTGAGTACCCAGTACGTCTGACAGGACCAAGTCCTCTGTGACGGTAACCCAGCGTGAGACCCTCCAGGCCCCCCCAGGATGCCCATACAGATGTTCGCATGTCACCGCGTCTGCCGCTGGAGATGCTGGGCTTCTCAGCGGGTGGAGGAGTGAGGAAATAATCAAGTGTCCAAGAGTGTCCAAGAGTCCAGGACATGGCTAGGGGGCATCACTGGCCCATTATTGGGAAGAATTATTGAGAATTATGGCATCCCTTGTACACCCCTCACTGCCTTCTGTTTCCTGAAATCATCAAAGCAAACGTATGGATGGACGGAAGGACACGCCGATTTCAGCGGTTGCCGTGACGTAAGACGGTCTCATCCGCTATACGTTAGCAATAGTCTGTAGACCATCATGCATTGCAGCGTGACTGGTGATTATAGACGAACAACTGTCTATATTCTGATGGTGGAAAGTGATCCCCCAGGACCACGCCCTTATCCAGAGTGACTTACAATCAGTATTTACAGGGACAACCCCCCCCCTGGGGACACTCAGGGTTAAGTGCCTTGCTCAGGGACTCGATGGTAGTAAGTGGGGTTTAAACCTGTTTCTTCTGGTTCATAGCCGAGTGTGTTACCCGCTAGGCTACTACCGCCCATAAAATATCATCGGTCTGATGGGTGAACTCCCCCCATGTCCAACATCCTGAATAGCCCCTTAAAAACATCTCCTCAAAAGTTGAGACAAATTGCTCCAGTGTTGCAGACTGGGGTGACCACCGGACTCCGACCAGCGGAAGAGCATCGGAGCCGCAGCCTGATTTAAGGGCCTCTGTCTTAAACACGCGCCGGACGTCTGCTTTGATAGGGTCATAAAAGTGACCGAGCTCGAGTGATGGAAGCTTGTCCGTCTCGGCCGCCTTCGTGACGCTTGTTCCTGGCGACGTTTAAGTGCTCGCGTGAAATGGCTCCTACAGTGCGCGCTCGGAACTGGCACGTCGTTTATGGCCGTCTTCATGTTTAATGCTTCGATCCGTCCGACAAGTCTAATGGTTTCATGGGAGAGTCGATAGATTTCTGGACAAGGCCCGACTTCGGAAGCGCTCGGGATGAGAATCTGTGACACTCTGGGTTAAGTGGTAGTAAGTGGGATTAGAACCTGGGTCTCCTGGTTCATAGGCGAGTGTGTTACCCACCAGGCTACTACCACCCCCTAGACGTGGTGAATCAGGGCGAGAGCACACATGGCCGCGTCACCTGTCACCTGTCACCGGTCACCGGTCACCGGGCAGGGATTTCAAGCCGAGGAGCAGCAGGACCGATTACAGCTCCAGTGTGGAGGGTTCAGGCTCTGGATCTTCTCAGTGGTTCGAGGCACGTGATCTGGCCGCGAGCTTGTGGTCTGGAAGCCGGCTCGTTTGAAGGGGGCCCGTGGCAGGGACTGACCTGAAAGAACAGGACCCCGAGGAAATATGTCGCATACGTCCAGACGGGGAGACCTTGTGGATGTCCAGACTTATAATTTTACTGCAATTATCTTCACCGCGAGGATGCAGACAACAGCAGAACAACAGCTGCGGTTTTTAATTCTAGTAATACAGATGTACAGCGTGTCTTCTCCAAACGCGCCATTTTACATGCACTCCACGACTCCGGTCCAGGTGACATGGTAACAGCTGTCTGGCGGAGCGTCCTGTCCAGGTTTTATTTCCGTTTTTGGACATGGTTCGTGGGAAGCCGTCACCTTCCACTTGCTAGTTTCAACGTGAAACACACGCAACCCGAGTGTGAAAATGTCTTTCCTTGCACGAGCGCGTGAGTGGACGATCCTGCAGACGGTGCTCTACGTGGCACGAGTGCGGCTTTTAAAAAAAAAAATTCTACCGCGCATTCCTGCGTCTTTCCTGCACTGCAGACACTCGGCATTCCCTCCTGCGCAGGAGCGTACTGGGAGCAGGCCGCAGGCCACAGCGGATTTACAGTTTCACCCTCTAGGGGTGGTAGTAGCCTAGCGGGTAACACACTCGCCTATGAACCAGAAGACCCAGGTTCAGACCCCACTTACTACCATCGTGTCCCTGAGCAGGACACTTAACCCTGAGTGTCTCCAGGGGGGGACTGTCCCTGTAACTACTGATTGTAAGTCGCTCTGGATGAGGGCGTCTGGTAAATGCTGGAAATGTCTTTTTAATGTACATTATTCATCACATATCGGAGTAAAACCCACACACGATTTAGACTGTGCATCCCACAAGTTCGGTAGTATGACAGTAATGGAAATGAACATTACGATGCCTCAGCTTTCCGGAACTGTCTGAACAGGCTTCCGACCAGGAAACTGAATGAAATGCTTAAAGTCGGAAGTTTTAACCAGCGCTTCACATGGTGGGCGTGGTCACGTTTGTGTAAAAGGGGTATAAGGAGTGCAGAGAACGGAGGGAAATGGAGGAGAAAGGGAGGAGATGGATGCTGCGCTACACCAGCGCGAGGGTGTGTGAGGGCTGTCAATCAAGCCTACAGGCTCCGCCCCTTTTAAACTTTATTCATAAAAACATCATTAAACTTCGTTTTCTGGGTGTCTGGAATAATAATTAGACACGTCCTCTGAGGGAGGAGATACGGTTTCTCATGTCCAATAAAGTGTCTACCTCACCCTTTAATTTAAATGTTGTTTCAGATTGTGTATTACATTTGTCTCCTTTTTAGCTAGGGACCGCGCCTAATTTGGTTGTACTTGGTACGATGACAATAAAGATATTCTGATTCTGATGTTCACAGGTCAAAGTTCATTCACGGTTGGCGAGAATGAAACATTCCGAATGAACTTGAATGGACAGGATTTTGGATGGGCTTTTCTGTTTTCACTCCTTCCCATCTCTCCCCCATTCCCTTCATCCCTACATCCTGCCACTGTCTGGATGGAGCTCTCAGCGCCTCTCATTTCATGGCAGATCCATGCTTATTAAATCACGCCTCTCCGCCATGGAGGTCGACTGCACGCAGCACGGGGAAGATGTGTGGATGGGCTTTGTAGGGCTAGTGGGAAAGGCGGGGCCAAATTCTGTCGAGAAGTACTGATACTGGGATGGTGAACATATTCAGTGACGTGTTGGACATTTGAAAGGGGAGGAGATTATGTTTTCTGCCCTGCAGATGCAGATGGCAACAAGGTCCAGCTGCTATTTAGAGGCCGGTGAGAGTCTGGTGCCTCAGGTCCGTATTCAAGTTCAATTTCCCGAAACTGCACTCATCCACTGTCGTTCCCTGTTTGTGACACCCACCAGGGGCAACTATTCCATCTGTAACAGATAGGTCTGTGGTTTAAATATTTTCTAATCGAAATACTGCCCCCTGTTGGTTACTCTCTTCTACTGCCACCACCCTACATGTTGTGCCTTTAAAGGTCAGTGTAAATAAGACTGTCCTACCATTCACATTTACATTTAAGGCATTTGGCAGACGCCCTTATCCAGAGCGACTTACAACGTGCTTCCATGTTACCATGGATGAAGTGATCAGCTCTGGTTCACTAGGACCCCCAACTATGAATACAATCTTTTTATTCACTCTGTTGTAGCTTCTATACAGAAGTCAAACAATAAGAAGTTTACAAGTTCATCTAAATATTCTTTAAAGAGGAAGGTCTTGAGCTGTCGTTTGAAGATACTCAGTGACTGAGCTGTTCTGACCTCCAGGGGAAGTTCATTCCACCACCGAGGGGCCAAGACGGAGAAGAGTCTAGATGAGCGTCTTCCTTTTACCTTCAGAGATGGAGGGACCAGGCGAGCAGTACTGGAGGCTCGGAGTATACGAGGTGCAGTGCGAGGTGTAATAAGGGCTGTGAGGTAGGATGGTGCTGCTCCATGTTTGGCTTTGTAGGCCAGCATCAGTATTTTGAACCTGATGCGTGGTAGTAGAGGGGTGGTGTGGGAGAACTTGGGAAGGTTGAAGGTCAGTCGTGCTGCTGCGTTCTGTATGAGTTGTAGAGTTTAGGGAATAAGCGAATCGTTTAGCAGAGACGCATTAAACCGTCTTGCTCGCCGGTTATTAGATCACGAAACCTGCGGTTCGGTCTGACGCAGCTTCTATATCTGGAGGACGGCGCGTCACAGCGAACTTCCCTCCCCGCCGGAGAGCCGCATTCCGCGCATAGTCCCAGCAGCGGGACGGGGGACGGGGGCCGGGACAGGGGGACAGATTCCAGTAATGGCGTGGAACCCGCGGAACACAGAAGTGGTTTCCAGTCTCTGGGACACGATTTTATAGAAAGTTCTGGTTGTTTTTTTTTTTTTTTTTTGGAAGTCTGGAAGTTTCCGGAAAGTTTGGACGGCGCGACTCGTTCTCGACCCCTCCAGGATGCGGGATGGCGTCGGCCGTGTTCGAGGGCACGTCGCTGGTCAACATGTTCGTGAAGGGCTGCTGGGTGAACGGGGTGCGCCGCCTCATCATCAGCCGGCGCGGCGAGGAAGAGGAGTTCTACGAGGTCCGCGCCGAGTGGTCGGACCGCAACGTCCTCTACCTGCACCGGAGCTGCTCGGACCTGGGCAGGCTGCTCCAGCGGCTGCTGGACTGCTTCCCCGAGGACAGGCGGGACCTGTCCACGTCTCCTCTGATCGAGGGTCAGTAAACGTGGTGTTGCTCAACAATGTCATCTTTTTTTAAATAAAACCAGATAAAGGCGAGGCACGTTTCTTACGCAATTCCACAAATACTTGTTTTTTTTTCCAGTCTGAAATGTAATAACTCCACAAAAAGCAGCAGTAGAGACGACTGTGGCACGACAGAAAACGTCTGTAATTTCTGTCATAAATCTTTTAGAGCGATGAAACGCGCCCCCTGTCGGACGACGAGGGCATCGCGGCGCCGCAACGTTGCGCTGCGAAGTTCGTGTGAAGGAACTTAGTCGAATGTCCCATTATGTCACTTCGCAATTACGTTAGAACGGTGCTTCTCAAGCTTTTCATGATGGAAAAAACTGGGTAATAATCTAAATGCTAATAATATTGCTGCTGACCGGCACCGCCGGAGAAAGCCGGAATACTACAGTTCGAGAACCAAGTCCTTAGATACTTTCCTGGCTGAATGGTCAAAAGGTGTTGGTTTTTAAAGCTGATTTACATGACCAGTGAACACACAGCAAGAACGCAATGCTTTTTTTTTTACTATTTATATTCATAGTACAGTGTTCAATGACATCCACACAGACGGGTTCCTTTTTCTAAAGTTGTACGTAGACGCTGCTCAGGTATAAGTTTGACTACGTCCGTATGCTGGAGTACATACTGAATTCCGTGTAAAGATATACCAGGGATCGGTCCGGGTGAATCAATATATTCCAGATATGGTGCTCCGGAAAACGGAACCCGACAAACCCAGCCCCTCGCTTCCCTTTAACCTGGTGCAGACACGGACCCAGACACGTGATTCACTGACTCACTTTCTTCTCCTTCTCCTTCCTGAAAGTCTCTCTCTTCGTTTGTCATGTGACGAGTGTGTGTGCCTGCAGATGAACCTCTCCCCACCCCGGCTCCCGTGTTAAACATTAACTCTCGGTCACCCTCGTCAGATCGATGGGTCATCTGCGTCCCTTCAGCTGTCACCGACGTGAGATTTTCCGGCCGAGGAGCTGCTGGACAGCCGGGTGGGGTGCCATTCTTTGCTCCGCGGCTCTTCTTGTCCTGCTACGCAACCGGGGTCAGGCGCTCAGCAACTTTTCCAGCCTGATGGCAGTGCTGGAGATTGACACAGGGAGAGTCGGCCCTCGCGTGGCCTGACCTGGGACCAGAAGATGAAGAAGGAAGTGATGTTTTAGAGGAAGCCTGTGTGCAATCCCAAAATAACTCGTTTTGGTGCTGGTTGCTAGGAGATATCAAACAAAGATGTAAAGATCTGTCTGTGGTGTTCATAGACTCACTATGCACTAGAACAATCCAATCAGCACCTTGCTAGTTCACTTCATCCCCTCTGGCATCAGGTGTTTCAGCATCGTCTTGGTCTGAATGTTATTGCTGGAGAGCATGGACCTTCTCACTCACCTGACCTGTTCTTCAGAGATGAGGAGCACGGTGCATAATGAGGAGGCGGTGGAGGAGGTGAAACGTTACGTATTTGAGACTTTGCTTTTCTTCCGTGGACCACCTTAGGTAAGACAGTGAGGATGGTTTTCCAGTCCTGAACGGGTTCCTGTGCTGAGAACTTCACTTGCGATAATGGCCAACTCACGAAGATGCGTATTCATGGCAAGGAGGTTAAGATGAGCAAAACAGACTTTATTTTTTATCATTAAATGTCTCCCGTGTCAGATTCTTCAAGATGTTTCCTCCTGGCCGAAACGTGCTTCTTCATCTGTAGCGGATTATAATGGTGCATGCATGCATTCAGAAGAATGTCTCTTTTTCGTGTTCCAGACGAGACGATCAACCTGTTTTTAAAGGCCACTGACGGATCGGATAACATCTTCACTTTACGTACAAAAAAAACGCTGAATGTTTTCCTTCCCCTGGCTCAGAGGAAGTCCACACAGGAAGTTGCCTCTTCCACAGGAAGTCCAGCCCGCAGATGAATTGCTGCGTTTCTGTGTTTGGGTTCCTTTGTTCGATTTTTCGAGAAGATCCCGTAACTGAGGACAGTGCGTCCAGCCCCCCGATCCTGTTTTGGAATTCCTGAGTGCC
This sequence comes from Denticeps clupeoides, assembly GCF_900700375.1. NCBI lineage: Eukaryota > Metazoa > Chordata > Actinopteri > Clupeiformes > Denticipitidae > Denticeps > Denticeps clupeoides. The sequence goes on from NC_041708.1 coordinate 36,724,177, forward strand.
TGCTGCTCACGGCGGGTTATCAGAGGAGACATCTTGTGCCTTTCCAGAGACATTCTGATAACAGTGCCGGTGAGGATCTGCCCTCGTGATATTTAACTAGTTCCAGGTGCTGGATTTATGGTCAGCCATGGTCATGAACATTTGACTCGGTCACCTTTCCAGATGAAACTGTTTGTATAAGTGTGGCTGTGGTCAGCTGACAACAGTAAATAACAGAAGTGGGACGTCTGGCTTTCGGGGAACAGAGGCCTTTTGAGGAGAAGATTTAATGACCTAATGTCGACCCCACTGCTCTCCATGTGATGTCATCGGTGTGGGACATAGTTGAGGCGCGCCACTGTCATTAGAGCTGTGTGCTCTCCTTATGTGTGTGTGTGTGTGTGTGAAACGTGATTCAGAACAGCGTGAACATCGTCATCGTCCTCTTCAGCATGACCACAACGTTCTGGGTTCGGCCTGGTGACCTGCGTGGGGAGCAGCAGCGATCCCATCTTCCTTACATGGCATTCCTCAGAAACCAACTTAAATAACTTTATAAAAGTGGCCACTTGTATTTTGATCTGTCAGCGCTTCTTCTGACCTCATAAAGGTCACAGTGGCCACCAGCTCTGGGTGGCGCCTGGAAAACATTATTCTCCCGTCTGGGTCTCGGCGTCTTGACATTTAGTCTCCACCAGCAGCCTCCATTCAGCGAACGGCGGGGATACGGCTCCATGCTCCGAATGGGGAATTTTCCCGGCATAATTTACATAATAGCTCACTTAATGAAATATGTATCAACAATGCACGTTAAAATTTTACAGGCACATTGGGCAATTTGTCAGTGGCTGATTGAGCAACGTGTCCTGTTTCCATGGAAACGTACATGCTCAGGTCACGAATTTTGAAACGAGGTTGGATCTTGCGGACGGATGTGTTGGATGTGTGTTTTCTCTAATATTGATAAATGAGTATGGATGGATTTTTCTTGCCAGTGGATTAATAAAACGACCTTTGCTGATGCAATGTCATGTAAATTCAGAGAACATCCAGAATTAAAAACGGCTCTCTCTCTCTCTCTCTCTGTATATATATATATATATATATATATATATGTGTGAGCGCTATTTTGAAGAATCTCATAAGGAAAAACAATATATATATATAACAATATTTCTCTATGTATTTTTAACAGTTTCATGAAATGATGGTGGACATGAGGGAAGTTCTCAACATTTCAACTGCAGTGGTTCCTAAAATCTGAAAAACACAATTTTACAGTTTTGAGGGTTTTTTTTTTTGTTGAAAATATGATGTTGATATCACAGGGAAGAAAAAGACTCGTAACCGAAGGGTTGTGGGTTCGAATCACCTTGTCTTGACTGCCCGCTGCTCACCAAGGGCGGTGGCTTAATACAGAGGACACGTTTCACTGCGCTGCAGTGTTTCACAATGACAATAAAGTTTCACTTTTTTTTTTTTGCTCGAAGGTCTTGTGAAGATTAAGGAGGCCAGCGACGTTGAGATGAAGCTGAACGAGGTTGAGCGGTTGCTGAAGAACGTCATCAGCATGCCCTGGAAGGTACGCTCCTCACCTCTGTCCGCGTCTGCAGGTCCACATTTTCCCGCAATGCTGACCGCTGGTTTGTCTCCTCTTCCAGTTCTCCAGGTCAGAGGTCGTACTGACGTTCTTTGAACGCTCGCCTCTCGACCAGGCGCTGAGAAACGATAACGTCCACAAGATCCAGCCTTGTTTCAAGATTTCCGGTGAGTCGTGACCTCAGCATGGAAACGGGACACGTTGCTCAGTCAGCCACTGACTTGGGGTCTGTGGGACAAAATTGATGTGAGATGATCCGTATATTTTTACAGAGATTATGAGATCGAATGGATTCTGCTTGGCCAACACTGAGACGATCGTGTTTGATGAGAGAATCCCTCAGGAGAAAGAGAGACCCTCGTCCACCGACTCCGCCGAACTCTCGTGAGTGCGGACGTCCTTACGTCACGTAGGATGGGGAAACGAATTCCTTGAGATCCAGCGTGTTCGTCCTGCACAGGAAATAGCTGAAATCTACTTCCTTCCCGGGGTTGTGTGAGTAGGAAGCAGAGGGTGTCGTCCAGATCCCTCCAGCCTCGAGCTTCGAGCCTTCAGAGGCGTCGGTGTCCCTCGAGACAGCTTGTCTAGTTGGGTGGGTAGTAGTAGCCTAGTGGGTAAAACACTCGCCTATGAACCAGAAGACCCAGGTTCAAATCCCACTTAATACCATCGTGTCCCTGAGCAGGACACTTAACCCTGAGTGTCTCCAGGGGGACTGTCCCTGTAACTACTGACTGTAAGTCGCTCTGGATAAGAGCATCGGGTAAATGCTGCAAAGTTTCTGGGTTACTGACCCTGAAAACACTGAAGTCATTGTAATGTCACCTCACCAGGAGTGACATTAGGACAAAGGTCCAGGAATAGTTGTTTTTTAGTTTCAGTTCAGCTGTCATTTTACTCTTTATTAGTCTTAGTCCTGTCGAGACTCATTTTAGTTTTATGAAAATGTCACGCTGGAGCCTGTTGACAGCGGAACATGTAAGTCGCTCTGATTTGTTCCATGTTTTTCGACACACATTTCTTCTCCTGAAAGTATCTAGAAATGGAAGTGACGTCACCTGAGCGAGCAGATACAGGAAACAGAAACCGAGAGGAAATAACGTCTCGTCTGACAATGAAGAGACATTTTAGTAAAGTGTATTTCGTCTTGTTTTTATTCATCAATGTTACATGATGTATTACATTATTGTCATGGTCACATGACCAGCATTTACGTCTCGTCTCAACTTCATCACGTTAAAACGGCTCATTGATATTTCGTCGTAAATTTCGTTGACAAAAGTAAAACGAATCAGAAGATGCCAGGTGAATTCTGGGATTCCGTCCACCTTGCGTTTTTTTTGCAGGTATGATGATGGTGGCGAGGTGTTGTCCCTGGACCCCGAAGCGAGCGATGAAGACTCCGACGCATACGTGACCAACCTGTCTTACTACCACCTGGTCCCCTTCGAGACGGACATCCTGGAGTGATGAGCAGCATGGACGGTGTTCAACCGGGTCCTCTTCCTTCGCCCGTGGCATGACCAGTTCTCCGTTGAACGTTTTTAGCGTGCTGGTGTCCTCCAGATGTGGAGATGCAGTCACCGTAGGCTCAACGAGTGAGGCGCTTCTTCAGCCATTCAGACTGAGGACCAGGCAGAAGAGCTGCTTGAGGAACCCGGTCTTCAGGGTAACGACCTGAGGTGCTTTTCATGCGGAACCCAGTGGAATTTTACCACATTCTGATGACACGTGGATTAAAGTACAGTTTTGTTGAATAAAACGATAGGAACTGCTTAATAGAACTCCCTCTCATGCATTAAAGCTCAATCATACGACATTTTTTATTTCCTACGATGGAGTCTGCTGGGACGAGATGCATCGTAGGAAATGTAACTGTGTTGAATCCCTTCTTCTTCTGTTTTAACAAAGTCAGGAGCATCCGGCGCAACGCCACCATCAGCTTCCCACTGCAGGAGACGTAATAAACGTGGCCGAGACAGGAGGACGTGGGTTTACATGAGATGATGGGACGTCAGGGCCCTGTTCATTCATTTCCACGCCCATACGTTCCATACAGCAGCACTTTTCCTTTCTCTTCTCTCGCCTTTAAAGGCGGAAACACGTCTCCGAACAATCGGAGCCTTGTGCCGCTGTGGATTTGGTGAATAGTCATGTGCATTGTGCTTTTTCCGCTGCCCTGAAAGTGCCGAAATGAAGGGACGCCGGCCGTGTGGAACGGGGCTCATCTGAGATGGCTTTGTGGGAGCAGCACCTTTCCATCCAGACCGTCATGCTTGCTTAGCAGAACTGCAGAAGGCCTCGTGACTCCACTTTTTTCACGTTTCTGGACGCAGCGTTCAGATGAAGTTTTCGCTCTCATCTTCAAGCCAAATTAACATTTTGCCAGAGGTATGCGTTCATGTCACTAAGTGTCATTTTTATGTTTAAATCATAGGATCGCGCTTTTAAGTATCATTTTATTAAAATGTATGTAAATGCTTATGTTCTGTGATCATTATGAATGATTGGCATGAACTGTAATAATTATGTGCAAGCATCTTCTAATAAACACTTTTATATTTTTTATCAGAGCGTTTTGTGTTTATGAAATTTGAACAAATCTGCAGATTTGCTTTTTAATGAGAATACGCCACCTAATGGCCGCAGCAGGTAACGCATCATGAACTATTCTGAAACAAGAATATATTTTTGTGGCATTATATTTATAGACAAGTAATACTAGAACTAGAACAGTGTCGTTTAGCAAACTAGAAGATGAGAAAATCTACAGAAATGAACAGGCAGCTTTAACAAATATTATGGTTTGGAATAGAAGCAGAAATAATTTTGTCATACACACACACACACACACATATATATATATATTTTTTTGAAGAAATGTGCTAGTTTTATGAGCCACTACTGCGGAATACGTGAACTGCGATCTCAACTGTTCATATTTATTTTCATATTTAGTTCATATATTAATTTTTTGGAATGACAAATATGAACAGTTGAGATCGCAGTTCACGTATTCCGTAGTAGTGGCTCATAAAATTAGCACATTTCTTGAAATTTAGATTCAAAACAAAATTCTTATTTGTTACATACACCACCATGTCTAGTACGAAGTTATATGAATTGGAAAAAAAATAAAAAATTTAAAGGGAAGAAGAAAGTAAAGTAGAATTAAATAATTACACGCTGAAGATGTGAGCTTGTAATTTATTTAGATTTTTTAACTGTATAAATGACGTTTATATAATAGTTTACACATGAGGTTTGTATTATAGTATATATAAAAAGGTTGTGGAGATGCCGGGGATTGAACCCGGGGCCTCATACATGCAAAGCATGCGCTCTACCACTGAGCTACATCCCCGCCATGCCTCGAGGAGCATCACATGGCACAGATTCGACACGATACAATACGTGTATGTAGTTTTTAAATATTACATGGCACAGATTCGACACGATACAATGCGTGTATGTAGTTTTTAAATATATTTTTAAAAAAAAACTACATACACGTATTGTATCGTGTCGAATCTGTACCATGTGATGCTTTACGAGGCATGGCGGGGATGTAGCTCAGTGGTAGAGCGCATGCTTTGCATGTATGAGGCCCCGGGTTCAATCCCCGGCATCTCCACAACTTTTTTTTAAACAAACAGCTTTCCCCCAAATGTCCACAACGTACAACAGAATAGGTTTTAAAAAGCTGAAAAGTATAACAGTGTCGTCAATTAACAATAAAAAAACACAATAATAGCTGTTAAGCTAACACGTATTTATCTATGTAGTTGTCGTTAGATCTATTTTTCATGGCGAACGTTGGAAAAAGTCCCGGGCTCCGGCTCCGGATTCCGGGCTCCGGCTCCGCGTTTTCCGAGCCGCCCTCGGCGGGAGCCGCGCATGCGCCGTGGCCGCGGCGCCGCTTCCTCTGGTTCCTGCTCGGCGATCCGCGCTCGGAAAGATGGCAGCGGGGGCGAGAGGCGGCCTGATTCGTGCAGGTAAGCCGTCGCTGTGTCGCCGCCGGCTGTCCGGGGAGAGTCGCGACGTCTCACCGCCTGCGCTTCTCCTTTCCCCCCCGCAGTGTTCCTGCTGAGCTCCGGGGTGCTGGCCCACGTCGAGGACCTGGACGACACGTAAGTGGTGCGCGGGCCGGATGGATGCGTGAGACGCCACTTTCCCCCGAGATTGTGAGATGTGCCGGGCCGGCCGTGGGCAGCCCGTGGGCTCTGGCCCCGTGGCGTGGCCTTGGTAGACCATGGAAGCTAGATGAGATGCAGACGAGGCGAAACCTGGCACACTCTTCACATTCTCTTCAGATGAAAGTGAAGTGATTGTCACACGTGATACACAGCAGCACAGCACACAGTGCACACAGTGAAATTTGTCCTCTGCATGTGAGCAGCCATGACAGGCGCCCAGGGAGCAGTGTGTGGGGACGGTGCTTTTGCTCAGTGGCACCTCAGTGGTACCTTGGCAGATCGGATTCGAACCAGCAACCTTCTGATTACGGGGCCGCTTCCTTAACCACTAGGCCACCACTGCATATACCCTTTATGAAATAAAGGGAATATGCACCGCCTCTCGAGCCCATTGAGACATACTGTATGTGATTATGGGCTGTATAAGAAATAAATGTTTGCCAGCTTGTTATTTACTGGTTGTAAAGTAACGTCCAGCCCCTGAAGCTGTTTTTCTAATAATATCTCCCTTTTTTGCTCCTGCAGGTTTAAAGATAGCCGAATGGATGATGTGTGGCTAGTGGACGTGAGTGTGCTCTCTCTCTTTCACACACACACACGCACACACGCACACACACAACAGAGTTCATCCCTTGCGGAAGCCCGGATTTGTTGCTGTGTGTGGGCTTTTCATGCAGAAGAAAGGTGGGTGGGGTCAGGATGTCGGGGTTCGTTCGGTGCACTGGGAAAAATAATTCAGTTCCACGTGATTAACTTGGGCCGCCCCAATTCCTTTTCATTACTTCAAACCATGCATATTACATTTACAGCATTTACCAGACACCCTTATCCAGAGCGATTTACAATCAGTAGTTACAGGGACAGTCCCCCCTTGGAGCAACTCAGGGTTAAGTGTCTTGCTCAGGGACACAATGGTAGTAAGTGGGATTTGAACCTGGGTCTTCTGGTTCATAGGCGAGTGTCTTACCCACTAGGCTACTACCATACAAAATAACGTTTTAATTACGATTAGGGCTGCATGATTTGGGGAAAAATACCTATTGCGATTATTGAGATCAATATTGCGATATGCGATTGCGATATGATAAAGGACACTTGCTTGTATATCATACATATATGAAAAGTCGCATACTAATAGTGAAATGTTTAATTTCAAAGTGATACATACAAACTACTTATAAAACCTGAAATGCCCTGTGCTTTCAAAATATAATATTCTACAAAATTAAATAAATCACAAAAAACTCTTTTACATTACTGTCGAACGACAAACCCTGGTAAGGCTAAACAACTGTTTTGATTATATTTGGCCATTATAAAATCCCGTATTATAGTTCTTACCTTTAACAAAAACGTTGTTTGGAATTGAACACAGGGATGCATAGCTTTTCTAGCTTAGCTAAGGTTAATATTTGTAAACTGAGGTGAATTTATTTAGGAAACCTTCAAAGTTTGAGAAAAGTTAACAGCTAAGTTAACAGTCTAAATAGTTAATGCCTAAGTTTAGCCAAAACGTTGTTTGGAGGCTGACTTGAACACAGGAATGCATAGCTTCGCTAGCTTAGCCTAGCTTAGCTAAGGTTAAGACTTATAAAACGGGATTTTTACAATGGCCAAATATATTCAAAACAATGGTCCAGCCTTACCTATGAAATGTAATCCCCCGGGATCTGGTTTGGAGCGTACAGCGGTTTGTACAGCCCCAAGCAGCACAAGAGTGAGGCATTTTTATGCACTTCTCTCCATAGACATGTATATGCTTCACGCCACAGCAGAGCCTATCGCAATATGGCGGCGACGTTGACGTACGATGCAGCGCGTCATGCGGCGTCTATCCATATGTCTCCGAATCGAAAGTCATGTGACCAAATAAGTCACATCCGACTGAAGTGAGACTTCAGTCAGCGCGCAAACTTTGAGAGAATGGATCGGATATGTTGCCGATCCAATCCATGTACTAGTCATTTAAATCGCAGCTTTTCGCGTTCATGTAATCGCACAGACTGACATCGCGATTACGATTGCGATTAGATTAATCGTGCAGCACTAATTACGATGAATTAATTTATTGTGTTGTTGGAAATTACGCAGAGGAATTAGGGCAGCCTAAATCAAACGAATCACATGGAACTGAATGTTTTCCCCCAGAGTGCAGAGGTCATGTGTGGGTCTCCTACCATTATTTCACACTTTAGGTCAGTTCTTTGAATGCCGTTATTTGCGCTTTTATTTGTTATGAGCACCTAATCTGACGTTGTGAAAGAGCGGAACGGTGCAGTCTGATCTCCGCGTTGCGTATTAAATAGATTATAATCCGAGAAAACGATTAAGCTTTTTAACGCATCAGGTTCAGGAACCTTTGTCAACACTATTAATGTGTAACCCCGCCCCCAGCTCTCAGCCTTAACCCCTCCCACTGACTGTGAGGGGGGCGTGGCTGCGTGCGGGAAGAGTCGCAATGTCACGATGCGTTACGACAGTTCATTAGCATCAGCCTGAATACTTGCTACAAAAAAGTTACCCGCAACAAAGAAGTGTTTTACACTGTAAATATAATAACATGCATGTAACGCATTTAAAGAATTATTACGAATTTTGTCAGGTTTTTAATGCATTGATGTGTGTATTTGTGTCCTTTTTTTATTCTACGTTTTTGTAATTGCGTCTGTTATAACCCTAATTGGTTGGATGTTCCCTCACTCCTCACTGACGTGCCTTGTTGCAGTTTTACGCGCCGTGGTGCGGCTACTGCAAAAAGCTGGAGCCAATTTGGCACGAAGTCGGCGCCGAGCTGAAGAGCTCGGGCTCTCCGGTCCGCGTGGGCAAGATGGACGCCACGGCGTACTCCGGTGAGGATCTCGCTCGTGTTCTGGTAATTACGGCGGCTTGAGGTCAGGCGTGGAGGGATCCTCGCGACGGGCCCTAAAGTTGCCAGTCGCCGCACGAGTACCGTACGGCCTTGGTGAGGCTACGGGATTGCCGGCGCCTCAATCCGGCGAAAGAAACGCTCAGGCGTGAGAATCCTTGCACCGTAAAACAAAGGATTATGGGTAACGTAGTCCACCCCATAGGAGGTAATGCGCCAGGCATTTGCAGGCATGTGTGTCTGTTGCGCTGAAATGTTCGGAGAATTTACCCACCAACAGAGCTGATCGATTTTTTCCTCGTTCTGGCGTTCCGAGGCAACGCTGCTTGGACTGCCGCCGCTAAATGAATCCGTCGTTTGTTTGCAGGCATCGCTTCGGAGTATGGAGTGCGGGGATACCCCACCATTAAACTGTGAGTACTCGTTTTCTTGCAGACAGTCAGAAAATGTGTGGGGATGCTTTTATGCTCATATACGTATCTGGATTATTGATGCGATAGATGTTGCAACGGATTCAGTGGAGTAGTATGTTGATGTTGTCATACGGGACATTTTTACAGACTGGGAATGATGCAGTTAAGGTTCCTCCTGAGGAACAAGGATTTACTTCCCATCTGCACGATATGGCTTAAAAATTCTATAGCGATACTCAATATGTCACAATTTAATGATTTTAACCAAATTTTTACATGCTTTTAATTTACAAAACCAAAGTATAGACAGGGTGACAGGTTCTGCTGGACCACAGATCTTCAGTTTGTGGAGAAGTGACTCACAATATAACTGTTCTGCCTCTGAATGAAAAATTAATGGCTTTTTTTTTTTTGCGGTATAAAAACTCTGTTTGCCTGGGGTAGTGGTGGCCTAGCGGTTAAGGAAGCACCCCGTAATCAGAAGGTTGCCGGTTCGAATCCTGAGCTGAATCCCACTGAGGTGCCACTGAGCAAAGCACCGTCCCCACACACTGCTCCCCCATCGCCTGTCATGGCCGCCCACTGTTCACTCAGGGTGGTGGTTAAAAGTGCTGTGCTGCAGTGTTTCACAATGACAATCGCTTCACTTCCACTTTCACTTTGGGCAGAGAAACGAGTCTCGAAGGCAAAGTACATGCTGTCTGTCATTTACGTGGAACATAAACCCTCTAATAGCTACCTACACTCCCGCACGCCCTCTCAGTTCTGCAAATGAAATGAGACTAAAAATTCCCTCTTCACAGGGTCTTCGACCCCAATCGACTCTGTTCTCCTTCGTTGTCCCTGGCTGGTGGAACAACTTGCCCGGCTCCACCTTTGAGAAACACTTGAAAACTCACTTGTTTAAAAAGTAATTCAGACGAGTCTAACACTAACACACACACACTTAACTCCCTAGCATGTTCTTAGGCCTGATCAGGGCTCTGAGTTTATGGAAACTCAGAGTGATGCATAATATGGACATCCAAACCAAATCTTTCCAATAAATACACATTATTAATTAGTAAAATATTTAAATAAACGTGCCACAATCTCACCTATTTACAATATGTGCATGTATTTATTCTTTTGCAGATTCATATATATATATATATATATATATGCGCCACAGTCTGTATTTGTCTGTTAGCGGCCTTACAATTTCTTTGTATGTGTGGCATCCTGCTTCAACGATAAGAAACCGTAACTAACCAAAATTCAACTTGCCCCTGCTGAACAACACTAAAAACAACCAGCGGTAAAAGGCACCCGCTGCAATGACACACGAGTAAACGGCGAAGCGGCCCGTATGCACGGAGGTGATGAAAGTCGTTCAGTGCTTGGTCCCTGAAGGTGACGCCTGAGGACGTTCGGAACCCTCAGCCAGGTCACCGTCGGGGATTATGTGTTGTTCTGATTTACCCACTGGGTCACACGAAACATCGTCTTGTTTGCAAGGCGAAGAATAATCTGGGGGTTTGGGGAGTAATATTCCCTGTTTGTGCATTTTTTATTAGCTTTATGAAAGCACCAAATTGACAGTCTGGTGTTGTGTGTGAGAGAGAGAGAGATCCAGCTCTGCAGAACTATCTGATTCCATCAGATAACACAATATCACCAAATTAAAAAGCCCAATTAGACTCCTGAGGTGTGGATATTGGTGTGATATTAGAATAACTGGCCCTGGGGACGCGGCGTAAGTAATTTGGTAATGAAACGGTTACGGCGCTAATGATGTTTTTGATTTTGTGGTTCTCCTTGGTTTGTGTAGTTTTGTGTGCGTTTGTCGCCCGGGGGCCGTTTAATAAACCCCGGGGGCAGAGCAGACCCCGTTCAGCAGCTCATTAGCTGCTGGTGCGGATTGGAGGATGCGTTTGCGGTTGTGTGTAACCCTGACAGTCCGCCCTCGGTGACTATGCGCCGCGATGGTTAAGCCCGCCCCTTTTCTCATGATTGGTCAAACAGGCTGATCCCAGATCAGTCAGGTGTCCCTCTGTGCTGCCAGTCCCCGGGGGTGCGGGTTAAGTGACGTGTGCCCAGATTTTACTTGCTTTTAGATTGTTTTTAAACGTACTTCCCGTGAGAAGTACATGCTCCGTAACGTGCGATTCAGATTCAGAAAGCGTCCAGAAAGTGTTTATTTTTAATATAAAAATTCTCAGGAAAGAGTTGCATGTAGTCAGCCGCCAGTAAAAATAAAAAAAGAACTTCCTTCATCTCGCTTTCTGTCTGTTGCAGGTTAAAAGGAGACCTGGCCTATAATTACAAAGGACAGAGGACCAAAGATGACATCATTGAGTTCGCTAACAGGGTTGCAGGGTAAGGGTGACACACACACACACATATATATACAAATATACACACACCGTTTTTTTTTCTATTAAATGTGCACACAGCACCTCATATTGACAGAAAAAAACATTTACTGACATTTTTGCAGATTTATTAACAAAGAAAAACCGAAAATATCACATGGTCCTAAGTACTCAGACCCTTTGCTCAGTATTTAGTAGAAGTTCCCTTTTGATCTGAAACAGTCTTTTTGGGAAAGATGCTACAAGTTTTTCCCACACCTGGATTTGGGGATCCTCTGACATTCCTCCTTGCGGACCCTCTCCGGTTCTGGCAGGCTTGGAGGTTTAACTTTGATGACCAGCCATTTTTAGGTCCCTACAGAGATGCTCAATGGGGTTTAAGCCGGGGCTCAGTCTGGGCCATTCAACTACAGTCATGGAGTTGTTGTGGAGCCACGCCTTCATTATTTTAGCTGGGTTGTTAGGGTCATTGTCTTGTTGGAAGGTAAACCTTCATCCCAGTCTGAGGTCCTGAGCACTCTGGAGAAGGAGATCTGTACAGTATTTAAGTTTTGTTATGTTTAGTATAGTTTAGTGTGTGTGTGTGTGTGTGTGTGTGTTTATTTTTTCTTTTATGATTGCCCTATGGGGGGTCTGTGTGAAACATTATTTGAATACACGGTGTACTATGTATGCTGTTGTACTGACATTAAACCAACCTTGAATCTTGCACAAATGAACTAAATCTGCATTACAAGAGATGTCCACTAGAGGGGGCTGGAGGCCTACAGTTGCCCATGTCTGCGGGTAATAAATGGTCCTGCAAGAGATCTATACAGCGTAAACGGTAATAAAATCATGTGAAATCTGCTTTTTTTTTTCCCTTTTTAGGCCAGCTGTGCGCTCCTTGCCGAGCAGGCAGATGTTCGACCACGTGCTGAAGAGACACGACGTTCTGTTTGTCTACGTCGGAGGGGAGTCGCCTCTGAAAGTAAGTGCAGTTCTAAGCCTTCTGGGGGGTTTGGTGCAGGGTCATCACCTTTATTTCACACCCAGATTTGGCTGCTACCCTCCGATTCCATGGCTTTGAGGGCCGTGCTGCTTGGAGTGACAATTTCTAAAAGCAGCACGATGACCCTGAAATCTCAGGCACGATTTGCGTTGTGATGTACACAACGGCGTCGGCCGCTCGCCCCGGACGCGGAACCTGTTCGTGATTCGGCATCCTGCAGATCCTCCGGTTTGGCGACCCTTTTCTCACTTTTAAACCCGGCTGCCTGCAGACTTCTCTTCTTTTTACTCCTTTTCCAAACTTTTTAAAAGTAAAAACACGAGCATATGAAAAGTGATGGGTGATGTAGTGGGCTTTTAAATAATTTTTTTGTTATAAATGCTCTTTGGGAGATGGCGCGCATCAAACGTTCTGGGTTGCGGTTTTGCCGAGTTCCAGCGCGGCACTTCTGTGTGAGTGGGAAGCCGGCGGGCTCGGCTGGAAGATGCTGACAGGTTCTAAACTTCAGAACAAAACGTCGAGCGGAGTGCGTGAGCACACGGGACAGGGAGAACATTCTGCCACGAGATCATATAAAATCTGACGATCGTGTGACAGCCTCGCCGAACATCCCAACGCCTGTCTGCAGGTTTGAGGTCCTGAGTACACATAGAGCCGATACGGAAGCGGCACCCTGGCCTGACAATCAAATGAAGTTTAAACGTCATACGTAATTCAAATTCAATCAAATTCAAATTTTATTAGTCACATAAACACGGTATGATATGCAGTGAAATGCTTTTTGCGACCGCTACAGACCACAGAACACTTTTATATTTTTAACATAGAATATATAGGATATAAAGTTGATTTGTTTGAGCACGTTGCTCCCATGTGATGAGCGAGTTGTGATATGATTGGTTGGATGAAATTGTCGTCATATTTGGGGATTTATTGGTGTTTTATATTTTTAAAAAAAAATTTTTTTATGGCCTTTCTTCGGCCCTCGTGCGAGGAAGATTTCATCTTCTGAATGAATGAATTATTTTCTCCCCTGAATGAAGCGCCGGTAATTACGTTGATCTGCTGGTATTTATGGCGTCTGTGGGAGGGCACTGACTCCCACGAGAGGCCGCGTTTATTTCGTTGCACACGATGGTCCGATTTTGAGAAATATTATTTCCGTAAAGTCTGGGAATGTGCCCACGTGGTTTGGAAGGAATGCGGCGTGTAAAGCATACCGATGCAATGAGGCTGATCTGTGTGATGGGTGTGTGCGCCTTGCTTGTACAGTCCCATCAATGTCACCGGGACGGGCGTCGGCTGTAAAGAATGTTTATTGATGGCATCGGCATCTTCCAGATGAAGCGCGCCGCCGTTTCCGTAAATCCGCGTCGGTGAGAAATTGCCCGTAAAATGATGCTGATGCCGACGCGGCGGCGGCAATAACGGCGACGTTGCTGCAGGGCGGGAAACGGTCCTAAATCTCCAGGGACAGGGCGGGGCACGGAGCTCCTCCTCATCATCCTCCCTCTTCTCTCGTGATTCCAGGAGAAGTACATCGACGTTGCGTCGGAGCTGATCGTCTACACCTACTTCTTCTCCGCCTCTGAAGACGTCCTGCCCGAGGTGAGTCGCCCCCCCTCTGGCCGCTTTGTAAGGAACGCCCAGCTCGGCTGGTAACACCTTGGGTCCGTTTCTGACCGCGTGACGCCCCACACGGTCGGAAGTGGAGCGTTTTATTCCGTCAGACAGCACTGTGGACCCATGAAAACCCATAAAACCCCACAAATGGTCAATTATATGTGTGCATCTTCAATCATTTCACACTTTATTGGATTTTGAGGGTGACCGCAATCACAATGCATTAAAAATATAAAATAAATAAACAGAATACAATAAAAATTTCATCTTATACCCCCCCCCCTCTCTGTTAATGTGACACTGAATGTAAAGACCATCACAGAGCAATTTTACTGATTGTCCAATAAGCGGCAAAAGAAGCCTCCTGTAAAGCTGCAAGATAGTTGGGGGGCGGTTCATAATGCAGCGTTTTCTTTTAAAAACATAAATTACTAATAAAGTACTAATCAAGTCCTCTGTATTATTATAGGTGATTTATTATGTCCCTGTGTAATAATACAGGATGTTTTATGTACAACTCCTGCTTGTATTTACTTGTAAAATGTACTTTTACTTGTATTTTACTGTAGTAAATCTCTGTTGATGTGTTCGGCAGTCTGTGACGTTACCGGAGTTGCCCGCCGTGGTCGTGTTCAAGGACGGCAGCTTCTTCACCTACGACCGTGAGTCCTTCGCTCCATCTCACAACCACACACACCCCCTCCTGTCAGTCAGCGGGTCCGAGTGCTCAACGCCGCGCGCCCCGGCTTTCCCGAGACGTTTCCGACTTTCCCGACGCGCTCCATTCGAGCTCTGCACTCAGGCCACCTTTGCGGTCTGAACGCGTTTCTTTTCTGGTGATCAGCTGGGAGACTGAGAACGGAAAAGTGAAGGTGAAGTGATTGTCATTGTGATACACTGCCACACAGCACACGGTGCACACAGTGAAACGTGTCCTCTGCATTTAACCATCACCCTTGGTGAGCAGTGGGCAGCCATGACAGGCGCCCGGGGAGCAGTGTGTGGGGACGGTGCTTTGCTCAGTGGCACCTTGGCGGATCGGGATTCGATCCGGCAACCTTCTGATTACAGGGCCGCTTCCTTAACTACTAGGCCACCTCTGCCCCTGTTTACTACTTATCGAGAGTTTCCACGAGCCTACATGTTTATGACCCTTTTTTAAAAGCCGCGTGTTTGAGGGTGGGCGTGTCACAATATAACGAATGTATATTCTGCACTCACAACGTACTGACAATAAGCAGACTGTTACTGAATTAACGCTGCTCGCCTCTGCTTCGCTTTCAGCCATTTCGCTTTCGCTGCTAGCCTTACGCAGTAAACCGCGTCTCAAGCCGAATTTTACCGCAGTCGAGGTCGTACAATCGCTCGATCCCTTCGATCCCGCTACAACCGGAGTCTCTAGTTTTAAGCAAGCTTTAGTCGTGACTAATTTTTTGAAAAATGTGCGACTAGATTAACGAATGTTAGTTGAAATGGTGGAAGTCCAGCACCCCCTGCTGGACTGGTGACGTTAAGCAGTTTTAACATCTGTGCCGTCTGGTAAATATCACTATCGATTCCCTCCATTTCTGTTTCTCGATAACATATGGCCACACCTTGCCGTAAAGATCATTTATTGCGGTGTTTTTACTTGCGTGAACATTTCTCTTGGACTTCTTCTGCAACTGTCTGTTTCTGGGGTGAAGTTTTACCGATTTCTGGGGTTCAATGTGAAATAGTCTCCCGTTTTTATCCCTGTGTCCACCCGCCTTGTATAAAGATGCTTTAATAAAGGTGTCTGGTTTGTTGACTATATGTTTAGAGGTTTTGATAGGTCCATTTTTGACGCTTTACGGTGCATTATAACTGTGGCTGGTGGCATCAGAGACTTGTTTGCATCTGGGGTGAAGTAAGACGCGTCTCGGCTTTACCGATTTCAGGGATTGAACATGGAATGGTCTCCCGTTTTTATTCCCAATATGTTTAGAGGTTTTGATCGGTCCGTTTTTGACTCTTTACGCCGCATTATAATCGTGTGGCTGGTGGCTTGCAGCTCCCCCTGGGGAAGAAGTTGTTATCACAGCACCGAAGTTTGTGTTGTCAGACAGTAATTAAACACTCATTATTGAGCAGCTCCGGATTTGTGACCAGCGTTAGCATAATTGATAATTGTGCTGCTTGCTTGCGAATAAATTTTTAAAAATTTTTTTTTTTCAGCTCATAAGCTACTTCCACCATTAGGACTTGATAAAAAGACACTCTTGTCTTTAGCTTTTGTTTCCATGTGGTTTAAAATAAAAAAAATTCCCCTCTGAATTCATCTGGGTTTCTTTTTAAACCTTTCCAGTTCATCCTGAACGGTTTTGAAAAGTGAAATGAATTATGGCCAATATAGTTTTCCTTGTTTTAGCCTCTTTGCTCCCATGAAATGTACCTACGATGCCAACATTGATGTTAAACATTAAAATGTATGAACACACGCGTACGATCGACTTGATCGCAATGGGTTACAAGATGTTTATTTTAAGAACAAGAATAGAGCTCAATTCCATCCAAAAATTAGCATTCTAGAAAGTGCTGCTGTCATGTCCAGATAGACACGTGATGATGTGGACCTGGACTCACGCATCACTTCCTGCGGAAGAAGAGGAAAAGCAGAGTGTCCAGACATGGCCTCGTTACAAACGGACCCCGGTGATGTGCGGCAGGCAGACCGGAACCCCGGTTCCCGGGACCCAGCGGGAGGTCGGTCCGATTCGTCTCCTAATTCCAGAGGTAGCCCCATGGTTAGCTCAGTTGGTTAGAGCATGGTGCTAATAACGCCAAGGTCGTGTGCACCGTGTGCTGTGCTGCTGTGTATCACATGTGACAATCACTTCAATTTAACTTTAACATGCCTCCACCACACGGATACGGACCCATGTAACTGCCCATGAATCCCCCCTACCCTCTTCTTGGGCCTGAATAATCACAATTTAAGATTTGTACTTTTGTACATGGAGTTTACGGTCAAAAGTAACTGTCGTCAAGATGACTCTCAATAACGTCATAACGCTCGGTTAATTATAGTTACTTAATGTACTAAAAGCAATTAAATGTTAATTCTGTCCTTGGTTTGATTTGGTTTACGGTGAACGGCAGTGTTGGTGTTAAAGCGTTGACCAGGACTTTCGGCCAGTAGCTCGTGGATTTATTATTTTTAGCGGCGTTTTCTGTCCTCATCAGCGATGCGCATATTAAAGGTGTTTTAATATACGTCTTGGCATCCTTACCGGTTGCATTATCTCTACGTATTAACACACACACACACACTTCACACTCAGTTTTTTTTCAACCAGGAGGAAGCCGGCTGCATGGCATTAGCTGCGTTTTCACAATTGCTGTGGAAATGCGAGGATGCGGTAATTAAATTGGGGGGTTTTTACCGTCTCCCCGTCTCCTTTTTGCATTCGAGCGATCCAATTTCTCGCATTTCGCTACGTCCCGCGGTAATGAACGGGAGCGTGGTGATTTCACGCAGCTTTCGGGCCGATACTGAACCGTTTCATGCGGTTACATGCGCCTTTATGTTTACCGTGGGGAATTGACGGGGGCGGGGGTTCCGTCCCTTTACCTGTGCAGAGGGGACGTCCCCTTGATCGCGACGTCTCACCGCGGTCGCCTGTTGTTGCGCCACGATGCCATGTATTATTCAGTA
The DNA here is from genome assembly GCF_900700375.1 of Denticeps clupeoides. Taxonomy (NCBI): domain Eukaryota; kingdom Metazoa; phylum Chordata; class Actinopteri; order Clupeiformes; family Denticipitidae; genus Denticeps; species Denticeps clupeoides. Next base: position 36,741,875 of record NC_041708.1, read on the forward strand.
ATGGTGTACGTTTGCATCAGCAGTTTAAGATAACGCCTTCCATGTGGGCCTCTGCGCTCATAAATGCGGCATAAACGCCGAGACGCGTCACCTCACGGACCGAACAGCGCGTGTTTGGCGTCACCTGTTCCAGTCTTGATGGCTGTCCTGCGGCTTCATGTCAGCAATAATAACGTTTATACCCATTTTTTTATACAGAAATTCATGATTGGACATGATTGTCCAGGCCACACAGTAAATTTTTATTTCGTGGATTCTCTGCGGAGGCAGAAAGCGCCGAGAGGTGGGCTTCTACCGGTGCATGGACCCAGTGGTGCATGGACCCGGTGTAGTCCTCTTCTCCAAAAAGCTCTCGTTTCAATAACCAACAGTAACCCGTTTCACGAATGGAAACCTGACGCGTCGGAACTTGATCCCTGGAACATGTAAACCAGCCTGTTATTCATTTTGTCACACGTCCAGCTTATGTTCTTCAGAAATTCCCATCGTAGCTGGAACACGAGACTTGTTTGCATCTGGGGTGAAGTAAGACGCGTTTCAATTTTACCGATTTCAGGGGTTCAACGTGAAACAGTCTCCCGTTTTTATGCCCTTGTATGAAGACGCTTTAATAAAAGTGTCTGGTTAGTTGACTATATGTTTAGAGGTTTTGATCGGTCCGTTTTTGACACTCTACTCCGCATTTTAACCGTGTGGCTGGTGCCTTACAGGTGGTTCTTCAGAAATTCCCATCATAGCTGGAACATGAGACTTGCTTGCATATTTATTTATACATTTTTTTTTACACAATAGATTCAGTTTTTACGAACTAATACAATATTATCATGTCAAACCAAGTTGTTTTTCTGGCCATGTCTAATACGGAGATACATTACCTATGACTGGAATTCTTGTGTGACAAAAATGAACTGATGTGTAATAAATGTGTATAAGCAGGTCAGTGTCTACGTGGATAATTAGCCCTTTCGTACCTTTTTTTTTTTTTAATGTATTTATAGGATTCAGGGCTCTGAGTTGTCACAAATATGAGATGCTGGACAGTTTTTTTTTTTTTTGTAATAGTCATTTTTCAACAAGTGTCTGGAATAATGATACATTTAGCAGAGAGCCGAGTCGGGTTGTCACAGAATTTGTGCAGTTTCATGCAAAATATCTCAATTTCTCCATCGTGGATGGTGCTGAGTTTTGGACCTGGTGAGCACTTCACTGTGTGTGTGTGTGTGTGTGTGTGTGTGTTAATGAAGTCGACTCCAGGGTCACGCCCTTTTCTGCAGCAGGTTCGGTGCCGTGGGCCGCGTGTATAGACCCGAGGGAGGAGTGGGTGTGTGTGTGTGTGTGGGTGTGTAAGCAGCAGCACCAATTTGCTTCAAGGTGAAAGAGTTTCGGTCTCGTAGCTCTTAGTCTCTCAGCCCGAGGCGGAGGCGGCTGTGGTCCAGTTAACCCTCCGCCTGCCATGAACACTGCCACCGAGCTCCCTCAGCTCCCGTCCTGAGGTACGAATGTTAGAAACGGAGTTGAGCCAATGAGCTGCGAATTGAGAGTAAGTAAGTAGAGACTCGAGCGACCAGGATGGGCAGCGAGTGAAGATCAACAAAGACGGAGCAAAATTGTGCATCCAGCCCACTCACAGACAAAACATGCTGCATCTCCTGAGGAAACCTTCACACCGAATTCTAAAACCTTGTACTGCTCCAGAACATCCACCGGAATTAAAGATGAAACCCGGGTTTTGGTTTTGTTCACCTTGCTTCCTCCACAAAAACTGACGCTTCGGCCGCCTGGAGAATTTCCGTAGCATAATAGAATAATAATCTTTTTTTTTTTATCAATTTACCAATTTATTGAAGTCTCGCTGAGAGGATCTTTCTGTTGGCGCGTTAGAAGAACTTTTTTTAAAAGGGGGAGGAGCCTGTAGGCATGATTGACAGCTGCCACACACCCTGCTTCCTCTGTCTGGCCGATTTAAACCCCTCCTGTCAGCACGTGACTCCCTCTACGTTCTCTACACTCCTAGTACGTGAACGTGACCTCCACTGTAGATGTTTTTTCTTGTTTCATGATGATGATGATGAGTGTTGGGTTGACGCTCACGTCCCGAGTATGAAGTTGTCATGGGAATATTTCACTGATCGGTATAAATTTCCATGGAACTGTTGACTTGTGGGGTGGTGATTTTGTATGATTATTATGTTCTTGGGCATGAGCAAGAAAAATCCTGCTAATTAAACCGAAGCCGATTGCAGTTCTTCCTCTTCTGCTGTAAAAACCACGCGCTTAATAAAACGCATTAATTGAAAGTTTGAATATTAATTTTTTTTTCCCTGCCAAAGCCGGTCCCAGCGAGCTGCGTTTATAAGCTTGGCAGCCGCACGGCCTTCTCATTAAAAAGATTAAGCGATTCTTCCCTCCCCATCGACAAATCACCCCTGAGCACATGCTGCCGCTTGACTTTCCGACGCGTGGGCCGCGCGTCCTTGTCGAGGCCGTCCTTCATTATTCCTGCTTTTTTTTTTTATTTCCTCCCGGATTTATTAAAAGCACCATTAACACCGCCCATTCCGTGGGGATTTTATTTCGTTCTTATTATTTTCGTTATTTGTTCATTAATATTTGGAGGCTGTTAACTTTTAGGAGTTTTCGGTCTCTTGGAATCGCCACTGCAAATCTTAACAAGCCAGGAAATCACGCGAAAAGCTGCACAACTGACTTGTATGCGCAGGAAAAACGGATTATTCTCCGTAAAGTTTCTCTCCGCCTCTTTTAAATGAAGTTTGTGGCTCCTAATCGCGCGACGCTGTCTCTCCCTGCAGAGTATGAAGACGGCAGCCTCTCGTCGTGGGTGAACAGGGAGCGTTTCCAGGGCTACCTCCAGATTGACGGCTTCACCCTCTACGAACTCGGAGAGACAGGTGCCGCAGATCGCCATGGCAACACCTCCCTCCTCCGACAGGAATTAACAAGCCGCTACTTAGCGGCTCCATATAGACGGACGGGTGTCTAGACGGGTGGGTCGGGAAAATCGGGGTCACTTCTCCACTTGGGGGCAGAGTAGGACTCGGAATCCGGAGCTTCATGGTTTCTCCTCATTTTTATTTATTTTTTAATTAATACATTGAGATTCATTTATTTTTAAAAGAAGGTTCTTCTTTCCCGGAATCTTTTCCGCTGTTCATGACTGCGTTTTAGAAAGTCATTTATCTCCATTGCTGTCTGTCTGAGGGGACAATTTCTGTGATCTTTTCGCCCCGCGACAGGTAAATTGGTGGCAATTGCAGTCATCAACGAGAAGGAGCAGAACGAGGAGAGCACCAGGTACGAAGCCTCGCCGCCCGCCAACAAATGACAAACATCGCTGCTGTCATGGAAACCGGCGGGCTGCCGTTCAGACGTCTTGTCCCCCTGTCACTTGGGTGACTATTTTTTTAATTTTTTTTTCTCTTTCTCTGCCTCCCCCCAGATTGAAGGACCTGATCCAGAGGGTGGCCACCGAGTACAGAGGACATTTCAACAGGTGAGGGAATCGCAACGTCAGGCTGTAAACGCTGATATACTGCTGCATTTCTGAATGGGAGCAGTATAATTAATACAATTTCAAGTCAACGTTATGCAAGATAAAACACTACAAACCCACATATATAGACCAGTAATCAATAAAAAAAGAGAAATATGCATTATGATTGATCCACATCCATTTGCATACACATGTGATGTCATTATTTCTTAACTGGAATTCTGATTGGCTGAGGGGACTCCTGGGAGTGACATCACTCAGATACTGTATTACATTGTTAATGGATACAAGGTCACATGACCAGCCGCTGCTTAAAGACCTTGCTGGGTAACAGCTGGACCAGAGGATGAATAAATGAATGTTTCATCGGCCAGGGGGGGGGGCGTTCCCAGGTCCTCCAGCGGCGCGCTGTACTCTCGGTTGCTCTCGGATGGAGAGAAGCTGAGCTAATGGCCCGGCTCAGCCTACCATGACTAAGGGCGAATCTCCTCCAGCCGGGGTTTTTCTTCTCACTTTCTGTAGAAGCAGCTATGGCTGCATAAAAAAAACAGTAAATCCTGTCCAGCAGAAACTGGGAATTTGCACAAACTTTCGTTTTAGTCTCAGCTCCCATTATAGTTGTCCAATATTCTGCATTTTTAGGATGTACGTTTTCTTGTCCATATCTATTTGGTAAACAGTCATTTCCTACTAAAGACGTGGAGTGACTCATCTCTACCTTCTCTGTAGTCCTCCCCTCCTGACTCAACCATTAACTCCTCCTGCCCTGGACACTCCGCAGCCTTCCTGATCAAAGCCTGGCCGCAGGCCGCTCCCATTAGGTCCCGTATCGGCCCGATCTTGTGTGGCAGCTGGTTTTACCTCCTGCTTTCTGATACAGAGAGCTTGTTGTCGTCGTAATTGGGTTGGACCGCTGTATGTGTGTGTGTGTGTGTGTGTGTGTGTGTGTGTGTGTGTGTGTGTGTGTGTGTGTGTGATCTAGCCAGAGAGACTGTTAAATGTCATGTGACGTGTGTGTGTGTGTGTGTGTGTGAATGTCCTCTTGTGCTCAAGAGGATTAGTAATTTTAGGCTCTGAAAAAAGTTACATAACCCACTCGCTCTACTCCACTTTGTTGCTCTTTCCTTTGAAATCAAGATTATACCTGTTGATCTGATCGATTGGAGCTACGGTCTGCTTTCATCTATTTAATTACACAACAAAGGTCACATAACACAGCATATATTTCACTATTAAGTTCTTGATCTTTAAAATATATTTTTATATCAAATCTCCAATAGGTCTTCAATAGGCATGGAATCTATGCCTTTTTATGAATCAGTATTTATTTTACTACATTATTACAGATGGAGCTGCAGGATTACAGGTATCAATATCCAATCATCAAAATCTGTTATTAGAGAGTATGTTAGAACAACAAAGTTAATATGAGTATCACAATTATCATTTTCATCATTTTCAAACAGTGGTACACAAAACATGCAGCAAAATGACCCGAAATGATCTTATTGCTGAAGGAAGACTGTAAGAGCAGGTTGATTTTACATTTATCGTTTGCTTTGGTAGAAATGACACGATTTCTTGTTGAAAAAGCTGAGATGAATGCAGATTTTTTTTTTTTTTTGGCAAATTGCACAGTGCATGTTTGTTTTTGCATCCATGTTGCGGAAACGGAGCCGCATGCTTCGTCTAACCTGCCAGGAAACCCCAACTGGGTCCACTGTGCACGATCGTACTGATTCACGGTGCCTATTTGTAGTCCTGCTGCTGCATCGTTCAGCTCGGTCATACGTGTTACTCACGGAACGTGACTCACCCAGGTAACATCCACCTACGTCAAGGCCGCGACCAGCTACCGCATTCAGCTGATTGCGCCGGTTAACAAGCTTCAGCACATTAGGGCAGGGAAGATGATTGCAATTCATTTGCAATTCCGATTGTAATTAATTTAGTAGTTTATGCAGCCGGCTTAAGCGCCTCCGGTTGAACGCGAATGGATCTCTGCCTTTACCGTTGTGTGCTAAAACATGCGCAACAAGTACAATTGCGTGATAATGCAGTCCAGCATTGTCATGCAGGAGCCTGAAATCCTTTTATTATGCAAAGAATAGTGCAGCCCAAACGTGCACACAATGGCACAAAGAGCGTCTAACCTAATGACTTGCTTGGTGTGTTATTTCACCACACACACTCTCTGGAGGCAGTTTGATTCATGAGTGCGTCCCCCTCATAATAACGCATTGATTCCAGCCACCTTTGTGGATCCCTCCGTCTTCATATCGCTCCCATGGAAAATGCATGAACGTCCCAGAAGCACTAACCCGATGGATTTTGATATAAGCAGATTTGATGGCAATATATATATAATCCTCAAGCAGCGCGGGAGCAGCGTACACACACATCCTGCCTTCCCCATGGGCCTCTATTGTCTCCGCCTGCTATTGTCCCACAATGCACCGTGCTGCAACCCAGGGAAACACAATGAGATACAAATTGAATTCTTCCAAGCTTTATCGTATGGATAAATCAGCACATCGAGGCCGGTGGGCAGCGCTGGGCCAAAACGGCTGCAAGCTGCTGAGGGAACGTTACAGCAGTGTTTTTGCAACGTTTGAGTGCTGCGTAGTCTGCTTTTGTACAAGGATACTTGGTTTGGACTTGGTTTTACTGTAGCATGGTGTATAATTATGCGTGTTTGTGGTTTTTTTTTTTTTCCCCAGGGATTTCCAGTTTGGCCATATGGATGGAAACGATTATATCAATTCGCTCATCATGAGGTGAGTGTCCATCATGACTTTCTCCTCCAATAAACCTGTTGTGTTGAGACAAGCCCAAGATACATGTATTGAGCATGCAGTGAGATGCAGTGGCTGTAGAGCATTGTACGGTCGGGTCATTTCAGTGTTCATGTCGGCAAAGGTCCTGCACACCTCCAAAATCAGAGAATTAACCCGACTGATTGGCCAACATGTCACATGACGTCACCCAGTTTAGTTTTAATTACAGTGCTCAGCATAAATGAGTACACCCCCATTTAAAAAGTACAAATTTAATCAGTAGCTCAATGAACAAAAGAACAATTTCCAGAAGGAAAGGCTGCATTTTATCGAACACTTATTTAACTCCATAACATCAAATTAGGATTAGTAATATAACTTAGATCACAAAAATGAACACACATGACACATTGCAACATCTATATTTTTATTCTTCAAGAGCCTGGATGCTGGATGAAGTGATGCTCAACTTGCCGCTTCAGAATTCCGGACACACGCATTCGATTGGGTTCAGATCAGGAGACATAGTTGGCCATTCAGTCACCATCACCCTGTTCTTCTTCAGAAATGCACACGGTAGCTTTAGATGCGTGTTTTGAATCATTGTCGTGTTTGAAAAGTGCACAACGACCAAGTGCACTTGTTGATGGCAGCATCTTCTCCTTCAGTATGGAGCAGTACATTGTTGAGTTCATGACACCGTCAATGAAATGCAGCTCCCCAACACCAGCAGCACTCATGCAGCCCCACACAAGGACACCACCATGTTTCACTGTAGGCACCATGCATTTCTCTTTGAAATTTGAATTGAAGTTTTGAAACCATTAGTTCCAATAACAGTGATCTTTGTCTCATCACTCTAGAGTATAGAGTCCCAGGTATCTTCATTTCTTTCATAATGCGCCCTAGCAAATCCTAGCCGTGCTTTTTTGTGCATTGGCTTCCTTCGTAGACTGTGCATGCATGGACAATGCATGCACTTTCATCTTTCTTAACTTTTTGGATCACTATTGCTACAGTATTTTCTGATATTGACTGATATGTAAAGCTTTGCTGATCTTCTTGCAGCTCTCACCTTTTTTGTATAAAGAAATGATTTCCTTTTAAAATTTTTTTTTACATTTCTCTTCCATGTGGAGCCATTGCTGGCAGCATGAAATGGGAAGGGCTTTTCTTTGTTACGTAATGCCCTTTTATAGTCACCTGTCTGCTGGACGCCTCTTAAATGAATCGTTAGACTCTCCTGTGGTTGAATACCTGTTAATTCGAATTTTGTAGTCTTAAGTGTGGCTTTTTTTCCTAATACTATAATTGGGTTGTACTCATTTCAGCAATATGGGCTTGAATGGATTTGTTAGGAAAATCCTTTTTTTGTGTGTGCAAATGAACAAATCTTATTTGCAATCAATGGCCCACATTTGGGGGAGTATTTTGTAGGAATCTCATAGGAAATGTTGATTCTGAAAGGAAACTAAAGGTTTTCTAATAAATGTAGTGGGGTGTACTCATTTATGCTGAGCACTGTATTATAGCAAGCTTTGGTCGTACAAATTAAGTGCGATTAATTGTGGTTACCGATTAATCACGATTAATTTGTGGCTTTTCTTTTGATGTATTCTTGGTCTGGTGTGACCGTGGTGCAGGACTGGGCTGTGGACTCTGCTAATGATGCTGCAGCCTCAGCTGGACATGCAGGAGGGGGAGGAGATGGTGGACAGAGATGAGGTGGAGGTTAAGGCTGCTGCTGGGATTGTTTGGGTGGATTGTGGGAGGAAGGCTGCTTTTGGCTAGATGACTCTTCCCTTCACTTTCCACGCTGTCGCTTCTCCCCCCACCTCTCGCTTTTAATAAGCTTCTCCCTTCAGTGCCAGAGATGTGCCTGGGCACCGTCTAGCACCGACTCCCTCGGTGGCAGCGTGCCCATTAAAGTCCGTCACCGCGTGAGGGGAAAGGGAGAGAGATTTAGACCTTTTAAAAGGTCTTTATTTCAGCCGCTGAAACTAATAGGGGCTTTAGAAAGCGGGGAGCAATGCGGCCGCCAGATTTCATCGCCGTGCTTTCCTGTTTGTGACGTTTAAATGCTGAGCCGAGGCTTTCAGGCCCCTTACCTGCAGGCTGGAGGCACATTTGCTGCCCACTGGGGGGAACGGAAGTGGATGCTCATATTTATGCACCGTGCATTAACACGGCATGCATTATGCAGTGCTTATGTAGCACTAGTTTTATCTTTAAACCAAAACCGTTGAAATAACAGAGAAAAGGAGGCTTTTATGCAATAAAATGTGAACAGAGACCATACGGTATAATAGAGGTAACTTTTTTCTTTGCTAAGACGGGATTTCTGTTCTTGCATTAAAATTACTTCCACTTTTTAGTGCATTTCACAGCAGAATTTGAGTGGCCCAGATTTGGATACGGATTGCGACAATGTACACTCACAAGCTTTGAATTAACACCTGGAGCAACAAGGAGAATTAAGGGGGCAAATCTGTCCAGCGGGTAAGGACGCAGCCCCGTAATCTGAAGGTTGGCGGTTCGAGTCCCAAACCGCCAAGGTGCCACTGAGCAAAGCACCGTCCCCACACACTGCTCCCCGTTTGGGTGATGGTTGAAAGCAGAGGACTCATTTCACCATGTCACTGTGTGCTGTGCTGTACTATGCCTGTCGTTTATGACAATCACTTCACTTTCACTTTAACTTAATTCAGAATTTTTTTTTTTTTTTAAACCCTTCAAGCAGAACAGCGTCACCAAGACACAGAAAAGCCAGTGAGGTCTGTGTTCGAGTCTTCATGACTGTGGGTAAATGAAGGGAGCCTCTAATTAATGGTTAAAACCAACATAAGAAAGATCTGTAACGTTTATGATGTAAATTGTTTTTAAAAAAATGTATGTAATTTATCATGTTTCGTTTCTGAACCTGAATTATACACTACTTAACCTCTTGATGCAACATTTGAGCCTACAAGGTTGGTTAAAGATTTCAGGTGAGGGTTTTTACTTTTCAGACCTGGATTTCCCACCAAAGGGCCATCATTGTTTGCGTGTGTAACCGCATTGTGCTTAAGGAGTTCAGGAACTGTTGTGGGTTCAGGAACAGTCATCATACAACTGTACAGCAAACAGCTGTATGACGATGGGTGTGCGAACACAAAAAAAGCTCTAGGGAAGGTCATGTCCTTGGTTTGAAATTGTAGTAGATTATGTGAGCAAGATTTGAGGAGTCTCCTTTCCTCGTCTTACAGGAGATGCTAAAGCAAAATGGCGGCCAAACAATGGTTCTCTTTAGTGCCAAGCACATTTTTCAGATTTTATACATATTTTTAGGTTAATTCTCCTAGTTTGTATTGCACATCAGTATTTGGAGTTGTATAAGGAAGCAGCATTATATTAATCTGCCTAATTATGCATGTGGAAATAAGTGGTCAGATTATATACCGCCCCCCTTGTGGTCTCCAGGATCTCTATGCATCCCTGTGTCAGCCTCCAAACAACGTTTTGGTTAAACGTAAGGACTATAATACAGGATTTTATAATGACCAAATATAATCAAAACAGTTGTTTAACCTGACCTGGGTTTGTTGTTCAACAGTAATGTAAAGAGTTTTTTGTGATTTATTTAATTTTGTAGAATATTTGTATTTTGAAAGCACAGGGCATTTCAGGTTGTTATAAGTAATTTGTATGTTTCACTATGAAATTAAACATTTCACTATTAGTATGCGACTTTTCATTGATATACAAGCAAGTGTCGCATATCGCAATATTGATCTCAATAATCGCAATATGTCTTTTATCCCCAAATCGTGCAGCCCTAATTCCATGACTTTCTTTTTTCTGTCCTGGGGGCGGTTAATGTTTGTTTATTTAGAACCCGCTCCCTGGTGTGAGTTGTTCTGGGTTTAAGGATTAATTGTCTTCCTTTGAGGAATAAAATCCCAGGGTCTGTCTGGCCGCTCATCTGTTGCGTTCTGGGGGAACGGCCAGAATTTACATGCATTTGACTAAACGGTGTACAAATGTACACACACACATGAACGCCCCCCAAATGACACACTGCTGGCACACACGCCGGCCCTGGCAGTGCGTGGGCGAGAGCGGCTCGATCCACGCAGGCGTATGTGCTCGCCATGTCGTATTTAGCTGCGCGGCCGCCGGTGCTCACCTGCTGGAGGGAACGTTTAGGCGGAGCCGCGGGACTTCCGGCGGGCCTGGACGTATTAGTGCCCCGGCTGCATTATGCAGGCCGCCCGTGTGCTACATGCGCAGGCCCGAGTGTTTCACAGGACATCTGTCAGTCAACATGATTTATTCAGTAACTTTTTTTTTTTTTTCTTCCGTTTTATTGGACGACACTGGGGAAGCTCTTAGCATGTTGTACCTTCTCTCAGAGAAAGCGGCAGTGAGCAGGACGTCCGGCGAGAGGAGAGGACGTGTGCAATCCATTATTTAAATATTTCCCAGCGTCTTGCGGGAGCAGAGAGGGCAGGAAACTCCTCGCCGCGGGATCACAATGTGCCCCTTTGTGGCCTAGCGGTTAAGGAAGCGGCTGTAAAACTGTGGAGAATAGAATAAAAACTCTCTCTCTACACACAAAAGCACTGTATTAAAACCACTTCAACGTCATGTTACCTGGCAGAAAGAGGCGTGGCCTAATAGGGGTTAAAAGGATGAACAGTTTCTAATTTATTAACACCAGTAAACTATTATTGCAGTTGGGTATAAATAGGTAAATAGAAAAGACTCAGGGACTGATGGGAAGATTCCCCTCAGCTCCCGATGGAAAAGAAAATGGAAGCCCAGAGACCACAAAAAGAAATTCCTTTTATACATTTGACACCCAGGAAGTTGCCAAAGACCAATCAGGATTTGTTGTTTGTCCTGTCGCCCCCGGTGTCTCCCATCTGGGGCCGACAAAGAGAGCAGGCGATCCCGAAAGAAATGGCTGACTCTTCGCACCTTTTGTTCGGGGGAAGGCTGCTAAATGCTGTCATGGCTGCCCACTGCTCACCAAGGGTGATGGTTAAATACAGAGGACACATTTCACCATGTCACCGTGTGCTGTGCTGCAGTGTTTCACAATGACTTTCACTTTCACTTTGTCTTTTAAGCTGTACTGTCCCCCTAAAAAATAAAACATCAAGTTCGGGTCCTCCCAGGACAAAAACAGCATATTTTTTAAATCAGGTAGAAGAAATAGTGAATGTGTGTTTGTGTGTGTGTTGTCTCTGCACTTGTCAGATCTCGTTACCCACTCCGCCGCCATGAATTCTGTGTTCAGAGTTAAGTCCTCCAGAGCGGCTTTTCATCTGGTTCAAAATCTGCAAATCCCACAATTCCTCAACTGGTTTTTATTTATTTATCATTCTTTCTCAGTTTATTGACTAATTTACATGTTTGACCACGTGCCAGCAGCCTTACGCAACCACGACCGACTCGCTTCTTCTCCTGGTCCTTCAGTTTCCTTCTGTCCTGCAGCTCTGGTCCTCAGCACATCCACCCACACCGAAGGCTTTTTAATTAGAGCCGAGTGCGAGGCGTCTCCGGGGCGGATGGAGCGAGGTGGAGCTCCCCGCACCTCCCCAGGTGTTCGGACATCAAATATACATGAAAGCTACCTCCTCACGGATCTTCTGTTTCCATGGTTTTAAATGCTCGGCGGTGAATTTGGTGCCAGAGAGTCACATGGTGTTTTTTTTTTTTTTTTTTTTTTTTGCAGCGAGGTTCAGGTCCCATCCGTCATCGTCCTCAACACGTCTAACGAGCAGTACTTCCTGCCCCAGGAACCTGTGAACACCCTGGAACAGCTGGTGGGCTTCATAAACAGCGTGCTGGATGGGAGTGCGCAGGTAACACACACACACACACACACACACACACACACACACCCTTTTTAAAATATGGGAACCTGACGGAACAGTGGCGTGGTTTAGTTTCGTTTCCACGGAACGTTCCCTCGTTCCGGACTTTTCCCCGGCGGTCTTTACATATACGGGCCGCCGGCTGAGCCGACCACCGACCGTGTTTCTATGACTACACCTAACCTGAATGAACGTGTCCGTGGTCTCCCTCTCGCAGGCGCACGGGGGTGATGGGATCTTCCAGAGGATGAAGAGGGTCGCCTACGACGCCCGCTCCACTGTGATGGTACGTTTTAGCTCCACCCTTCACACCTCAAGGTCACGGCCCGGCGACTGGAGACTGCACGAGGTCCACGACCAAAATAAACTGGAATTTTATTAATTAAAAATAAATTCCCTTCCAGTGTGGACAGGGTAGTTGTACGAGATGTTAAATAAAACCAGTCTGTAATAACATAACAGCCCCAATTAACACAATCGCAGTCGTCATCTAATGGGTCTTCAATGTTTGCTGGTTTTATTCTGAGTCATTTTTTTAACAATGAGCTCAACAAATCTGCACAACCTTCATATTTAGTTCAGATTTACATAATTACAGTAATTAAATCACAATTAGCACATTTTAATTAGTAAACAGAGGGACCGGTTATTATTAACCAGCTCTATATTTGCCCCTGTATGAATATTTTTAAATAATTTATTATCGTTTTTAAAGAATTCAGTTGATTGCATAGGTCAAGTACATCTTGGCCAGTCAGATTTATGAAACCGTGATTAATTTATACAAATTTTCAGAAGGCTTTATAGGAAATGCAACATATTTACGATTGAAAAAATGCCACAAAGAGCTGCAGGCTGCATTGAGAAATGATAATAATTTACAGACGTGACTGTAGACGTTACCGTAATTGAAGTGAAAGAAGAAAGGTGCTGGACTGCAGGTAATCATATCTTCGGATTATTAAAGCAATTCATAAATGTCACACGGTTTTATGGCCGCTGACCTCGTTCATGGCTGAACTTCGGAGCAGCGAGAGACGAGCTTGTTTACCTCGCGGTGGAAGAAAGGCCACGCGAGGCTCCGCTTATTTTCACCGTAATGCTGTTTTCTGGGGAAACAATGAGACGGCGAGGGAAGCCGAAATGAGGCGAGGAAATGGGAAGCATGTCTCTCCTGCCGGATGGAACATTTGATGGTTATTTTTGGTCATTTAAAGGGGAAAAAACCCACCTTCAGATAATAGGGGCTTCTAAAGAACTAGCACAACCAAGTGTGATGCATCAAAGCGATAAAATAAATTAATGCTTAATAGCATTCATATGTAAACAACACAAGCTTATGACTGTAAATATACAGCCTCTAAGTACTGTTTGCAGCAGCAATTCTGTGGGGCAGTGGTGGGCTAGCGGCTAAGGAAGCACGCTTTAGACATTTCACCGTGTCACCATGTGCTGTGATTCACAATGACAGGAAAAAAAACTTTTTTTTTTTTTTTAAAAAGGCTGTAACATAAAGTGATGCACTGTGAACACTTTCCGGATGGACCGTTTATATCATTTAAATTCAGGACACTAATAACAATATCAACTTATAAGAAATAAGTGCAACCCTGAAACAGCTAATTCATGTTTGTTTTTTTTTATTGCCTTGTATTTATTATTAAAGTGCGCGAATGAGGTCGAAAAGGAAAATAAAATAATAATCTGAAGGTGCCCTCAGCCTGAGAGGGCGAAGTGATGGCTTAATTTTTGAGGATGAGGGAAAAGCTGACCCAACACAAAAGTGCTGATTCAGAACGGTCCCGCAGCACCTCGGCAGGGAAAATAAAACCGTTTTTACTCTTTTTCTTTCTCCACCCACCGCCCCTCCGGCCGCCTTTTTCATCTCGGCCGTGCTCCTGCGCTTCCTCCTGCTGCCGGTTATGTTTTATATTCGGTGTAGTATTTTTCTCTCTCTCATTGTTTTTACAGCTGCCATTTTCTCCCAGCATGCTTAGCTCCTCTCGCTCGGGCGTGACAGCAGGTGCCTCTGGTCTCCACGGCGACCGAGTCGTAGCGCATACCGAGCGTGGCGGCCGCCATTAACGTTTAGGTCCCGGTGACTCATGTTGCCGCGTTTCGCCCGCTGGCCGCCTCAACCCGGACACAGCGGGGACAGGCAATCACCATCCGTCTTCGCCCCGCGCCAACCCCAGCGCCGCGGAGTCAATTTCCCGTTTCCTGCATGCGCCGCTACACACCTGCCGGAGATGGGCCACCGCCGCTGATGGATACGGCCGCTACATCACACCCCGGCCCTCTGTTTCGCCACCGAAGCGACATAAAGCTACATAATTCTGCAAAGTGCGTCACACGACCGGCACAAATGGCGCCTTCCCGCAGCTAACGGCTGATTTAAAGCGGCGCGGCTGGGCTTTGGGATGGGGGCCTTGGCCAAATCAATATGCTCTCTCAGGTCCGAGGCCTGTTCTATTGTGTACGTGTCAGGAGGGATCCATCTTCGACCTCGTTTCCGTCCCTCTTCGCTCTTCTACAGAAGACCTATAGCTACACCTCAGGCCTTCTAGTCCTATATGACCGAATTAATAACAGTGTGAACGCCTTAGGGTTGGTCTGATGGGGAAAAAAAACTCAGACATATTAATCATGATGTATCGTGCTGCAGAATGTACAAGAACACGGCAAATGCTGGTTACTTCCATGATTTTGGAATAGTTTCTGCAGATATAAACAATGTGGAATTTTTCATAAAGTCTGATTATTAGAGTGCATTATATATCAACATTTTCCACTGTTTAAGTAGGGAAGACTGCCTGTTATATAAAGCAGCATCACTAGTTGGAAATATCTGATTATTAACATGCAAGCACAATGTCAAGTGATCAAGTCAATTAAAGTGACATGAAAATGTGACTTTGTGAGATTGAACATTAATACGATTTCCCCGAACTTGTCTATGGTCCTGCAGTGGCTAGAAATGGCGATAGGTGTAAAGAGTGCTTTGGTCATTCTGCTTCACCGTTCAGAGAGCGGCAGCTCAGACGGTCAGATCTAGAGTCTGTCCCCTCATGACGTCATAAGGGGAAAGGTTACCTCCTATTTCTCATGCTTTTTCCTTCCATAGAAATTCCCAACCCTCCCCGAAAAAATTATCTCCACCGACACAGTCCACCGTCATGGCTTCCAAAAGGGCAAATAATTGCAGTTGCTCTGTGATTTGGATGTAAAAATGAACACAAATGTATTTTGTTTAGTCACGCATGACTCTGAAGAACCAGTAGGTTCAATACATTTTTGGGGGGGGGAAATGCAGAAACGACTTCCTGTCTCCGCCAAACATTGTGGTTTGTGAATGGTGTTGATTAGGGCTGCAACTATCGAATATTTTTGGAATCAAGTATTCTGTTGATTTTTTCATCGGTTAATCGAGTATTCGGATAAATCATACTTTTGTGCTTTTAGCCAACTCTATCAATAGTGTGTTATGCAACATGAAAATCCTCTTAAAATGAGCAAGCAATTGGCTGTTATTCCTCACAAAAAAGTTTTTTAATCAAACTCAACACTTTTATTAGATCAAAGCTTAAAACCTTAAAACTAAGCCCATTTAATCAATCTTTCTGTGAAACATTCATGATGTACATGAATAAAAACTATGCACTTTACAAACATAGGTTAGCCTATTTGTCCTTAGTTTTGCCCATCTGAGAATAACAAAAAAAAAAAATGTATAAAGGTACAAAACAGTAAAAAGAAAATATAAATAAACAATACAACTATTGCTAATAATCCAATTTAAAGAATACAGTTCAGTTTCCAGTTGTATCCAGATGATGTAGGTAGGTAATTTTTTTGTCTTTGTGCAAAATAGAGAGAGAATTTGTCTTAGTGCATGTGTGTGCAATGCATGTGCAAACCTGCACCGCAGTGATGTACTGTGAGGAAGAAAAAAAACATTGATTTGTGCAACAAATGCTATAAACTCACCCAAAAGTAAATCTATATGCTAATGAATGTAGATTTGTCCATCTGTTGCATTTATTATTACTACCCTATGTATGGGAAAGGCGTGTTTTGATATGTAACCTATCAGTGTGCGCGTGTGTGCAAGCGGCGCGCGGGAGGGGATGATGAGGAGGGTTGAATTACATGAGTGAGATCTTGGTGTATTTGCTCTCTTGCTACTCATCACGCCTCGTCACTATCGACTCATAACACAAATAATTACGAATAGTGTACGTTCTTAGAAGCGCTAATGTTCATATCAGTTAGCAATCATTAAAATACGATACCTTGTAGAAGCTCCGATTCCGCTTGGAGAACTGCAGTTCACGTGAGGATGATTTCGGTTCAGGTACTTTTATGGTAAGCCAGGTCCATTTTACAGTGTATACACCGCACTACGTTGTCCACACAGCGCAAAATGGTCCCAAACAGTCCATGTAGAACAGATACGATAATAGATGGACTTTGGTGACTAATTAAGCGAAACCTCGAGCCAAAGAATTTTCCTCGAACATTTTTTTTTTGTAATCGAATCATTCGAGTTACTCGAATAATCGTTTCAGCCCGAGTGTTGATGACGTCATTTCCGCGAATGCCCGCTCAACGTCTATTGGCCGCTCTCCTCCTCATTAGCATTTAAAGCTACAGACGGTGAAACGGCGCGCCGTGGGAAATCCCATTGTGGGACTGGGTCAAAGTGGCTGTAATTGTGCACCAAGACCCCCCACTCTCCGTAAACCCCCTTTTTTTACGTTTTCATCGTTGGCCCTGATCTGTCGTGGCATCTGCGACGGTCGTCATTCTAACGTGTCTGCTAGGTCTGATGAGTTTAGTTATGGGGGAAATTACAGTCTTTTCTACTTTGGAGCAGTCATTTCTGCCAGTTCCATGAAGACTAGTGCTGTGTTATGAAAGATTATTATGATTATTTTTTGAATATGATTCGTTTCCTTTTCCTCCTGCAGTCAGTGTTCCGCAGTTCGCCCCTGTTGGGCTGCTTCCTCTTCGGCCTCCCTCTGGGCGTCATCAGCCTCATGTGCTACGGCATGTGCACAGCCGAGTCGGACGACGGCGCCGACGACATGGAGCTGATGAAGAGGGACGGCCTCGCCGAGGAGGACGAGGAAGAGGAGGAGGAGGAGGAGGAGGAGAGGCGCAGGTTGGCGGAAGAGATGGAGGAAGACGAGGAGGAGGAGGAGGACGAGGAGGAGAAGAGCCCGCAGGAGAAGAAAGTGGATTAATGCAGGACGGGAGGAAGAGGAATGTAAAGAGGAGACCTGGAACACCTGGAGACCTGGAACACGGGACGGACTCTGACTACGCGCATCCTCTTTCTTTCTTTCTTTTTTTTATTTAGTTTTATTTTATGCCTCCATTTGGTCTGATGTGTTTCTACTGAGCCAGCCTTTACCCACAATGCCCTGCTCTGCCCTCCCCACCCGCAGCAGCTCTGCGGTGGTTTTTCTCCATCCTGTTAAGTCTTATTTATATAGTCATCCACTCATATTAGCTTTTATTGATGGAGCCAATTACCGGGAGGTTTGGGAACGAGGTGAGAACCGATTTGGGGTTCATTTAGTCGCAGGCCGTGGGGAAGTAATGAAACAAGGAGAAAACACGCACCATCTCGACACCTTCATGCTCCGGAAAACGTCTCCGTGCCACTTTCAACGTCTGGACGTTCTCCGCCCTTCCCTCGATTAATGTTCTGCTTCTATACGAAAAACAAGAAATTCTAACAACAGTAACTCTGAATTGTCCTCTTTTATTTAATATGCAGCCGTGAAAAGTGCCGAGTCGATTATGGATCTGCGTGATATCAGGAAGCCGTCTTCCACACGTCTGGAGAAGAACGCTTCAGAGAGATCCTTTTACTACTATCATTTTTTTTTAAAAAATATTTTTGCTTTGCTGAAATAAAACTCTTGCTTTATTGCTTTTAACCGCTAGGGCCAGCAGGTTGTTGGCCAGGATGTAGAGCTTCTCCGCAACGCGAAGAAGACCTGCAGGCCACGTTCTTCGTCATTTTAAGAACCAGAACCACTTTAGTCAACCTGCTGATGAATGTTAGAGTTAGTTCCTGAAGCATTTTTTTTTTTTTTTTTTTTTTTTGTATTATTATGTTTTTTTGGCTCAGATCTCGGGGTGAACTTGTTTTTATAAGCCATGATGAAGATGAAATGTACGCCATTCTGCCAAATGCCTGTGGGTTGGGCCTGAGGTTGTCACACTTTGTTACAGGTTTCAAATAAACGTTGTCCTCCTTTTTTTTCCCCCCACCCGTTCGTGACTGATTACCGTTTGTCCTTCAAACATCTTTTTCCACGCAGCCCCCCCTCCCTCCCCGTTCCTCCTCCGCCCGGGCATCATTGATCTGTTTGTCTCCATCTTCCTCTCTCTCTGTCTCCATTCCTTCCCAAGGTTAGGGATGGCCGGCGACTCAATTACTGCCAAAATAATCAGGTTGCCCAGATCGGGTTTGGGGGGCCTGATTGCGTTACCTGGATGGGATCCTCCTTTATTTATTCTCCTGCGGGGACGATTACGGACGCGAGACTGTCTACCGGAAAACCACCCCGAGTCTGAATGCTAACCATCTAAAGCCAATTAAATTCAATATGCGAAAGATTTCATTCATGTAAAGCCTGGCTGGGCTTCTTTTTCCTGCTGTGGGCTCTGTTCCGCCGCAGTAGACAACTTTCTCCTCTTAACCCTTCGCTTGTTACCAGAGGTCTGTCAGGTCCGCATCATTAAGAGCCCAGAAATGCAAGCCTGAGACCTTGAAACTGATCCCCACTACGTATGCGAATACAGACACAGATCGAAGATCCCCCGCGTTTCTTATACGCACTAAAACGGTTAACTACTTAATCTTGGGGACATTACTTACTATGTTCCAGAATTCAGCTGGATTCATCATAAACTTGATCTTATTGGTCCCGTTGGCTTGCCGTAGTGGAGGGGGAATGAGTAAAGTTACATATCATTATTATTATTATTATTATTATTATTATTATTACTAGTACTACTCAGGTAAAATAATGTGGGCTTGTTCTTTTTATGAGACACATAAATACTAACTAGTTTTAAAAATCTATTTTTTAAGAAACATTTTTTTTTTTTTTGGCGCTCTTGGCATTTGCCTATATTGCCTATGCCTCGGTTCAGCCCTGGTAACTATTTTCTTTAGGTGGTACAGAGATGAAACATACCCGACCCGGAACAGCGAACATTGCCAGAACCTGTCGGACTCTGGTCGTGCCTCACATGTCTGGAGTAGCGGGAGCTCATCTTTGATGGGCTCTTCCTATTGAATCTAGTCAGAAAGCAATTTGGCCCAGGATTAGTCTGATCCTCGTCCATGGAATCTTTTCCCGAGCTTTTATTATGAGTGCGGACATGCTGGAGGTCCACATGATTAAAACCGACAGGCCTACAGCTTCATTAAGACATCGCCATGGTGACGCTGGCCTGCTCTAGACCTTTTTATTTTTATTGTTTCGGATCTAGTGGATCAATCGGCCTGTTCCAAGCTGATATTGGGTCGTCCATCTGTTACCCATTAACCTTGTAGGCGTGTAGGCTGCTGCACGACTGCGGAGCGAGGGCCTGCGCCGTCAGCCGCCGGGCTTTTTACCGACTGCGTGAGCCGTGCTGCGATCTTACTGCCTTTCCCCCCTCTCCGCAGCTCCCATCCTCACGTCAGCTTGTCAGAAACTCAGAAGTTCGCTGGTGTTCAATAACCGGCTGTCAGTGGAAATGGCAGCCACCCCCCCAACCCATCCTCCCGACGTCTCCGAATACTTGGTATCTGTCAGAGAAACGGATGTGAGAGAAGCTTTTCCTTTCTGAACCAGAAACAGAACCAGCCAGACGTGTCAAAGGGAGCCGCAGACCACACTGGCATCAGAGTCGGGGAAAAGTCCGTCTGTAGCCGGGAATGAAAATATTGGATTGATGTAACTGTTTGTTTTTGTTTTTTTCAGTGAGACCGAACCCATTACGGCTGTCAAGTACGGCATCGCACTTTTCCCTCTTTTTTCCTGACGTAACTTGTCATTACATGTGAATGCAACAACGGCCATGATCCCACCCTCCAACCATCAAACGTCGAGTAGTGAGCGCCGGGAACACGCGCAACATTCGTGTTTCACGCTTTTTGCTCGAGACGGGTAATTACACCCCCTGTCATTTAAACTTGAACTGTGACGCCAAAGATGAAAACTAAACTAAATGCAAAGTGGCAGTATCTGAAGGACCATGTTTGGCGCAATAATGACTTTATAAATATGTAGCGGCCCTTTGCCTTGGTGGTGGGCAAGCCTATTCAAATTACACTTCAATGTGTTTTCTTCATTTTCATGACCATTTACGTTGGTAGATTCTCACTGAAGGCATCAAAACTATGAATGAACACACGTGGAGTTATGTACTTAACAAAAATGTGAAATAGCCCACAACCTTGGAGTAACAATAGACAACCAACTTTCCTTCTCGACTCACATCAGCAATCTTTCCCGCTCCTGTAGATTCCTTCTCTACAATATCAGACAAATCCGCCCTAATCTGTCAACCCAGGCCAAGTTCTAGAAAAGAAGGACTTGCCTTTGTGCCTGTCTCAGCCTCATACGATTTCATTTTACAAGAATTCAGCGTCTAATCTATGGAAACACGTACGATTTAATTCTGATTGCTAGTTTCTCAACAAATTTAGCTACAGAGGTCGGGAAAACCCCCATAATGCGAGTAACAGGCTACAGATATTTTAGCGATTTAACACAATGCTGTGTTAGTAATTTCGGTGCATATGGTATATTTTCCGTGTCTATGGATCCTAAATGTTGAAGTATGGTAAAAAATTATGAATTAAAATGATTGTATTTTGAGTAATAGGATCATACACCATTCAATATCACATATTATCATAGACTGTGCATATTATAGTGTATAATGTGACTTTTACCTACAGAATGGAGAGCGGAGAGGCAACTGAAGCACAGCATCATGGGATCTGTAGTTGCTGTGTTAATAATAATGATAATAATAGATCTGTAGCCTTTTGTGCTAATAAAATGCTAATGATTGGGTTCAATTATCGTACATTATGGGAATTGATCATACAGAGGGTAAAAGTATACAAATATGATAATTATCGTATGTCTGGCAACACTGTATCTTTTTCAACAATAAACTTGATAAAAGTGCAAACAATTAAAGTGCTAAAAGGCGATGATGCATGTGTTGAACGTGATTCTAACTTTTCAAGCTGGAAAATTGGAATTGCGATTGGAGTGCAGTTTTGTTTGTTAACCTGTGTGGACGCGGGAGAAAACGTGCATTTTCACCACCAAACCAAACATGCAGACAGATTATCAGGTAGCTTTGACAGATTCTAGAGTTTCAGGAAGGCGTGTATTTTACTTATGCTCCATTAACATGTCAAAATAGATTTAGGTGATTTGAATTTACACTCTTTTCAAATATGTAGCCCATATGTGTAATAAATTTAGCTTCATATGATTCAAGCCATTATACAATATACTCATCACTGAATACAGATGAAAAACAAAATGTCCATTAGTCCATCCGCTAGTGGTCCGTAACTCACACTCACAGAATTTGTGACTTTTTTGCAGGCTTATTAACAAAGAAAAACTGAAATATCACATGGTCCTAAGTATTCAGACCATTTGCTCAGTATTTAGGTGAAGCTCCCTTTTGATCTAATACAGCGCATGTCTTTTTGGGAAAGAGGCAACAAGTTTTTCACACCTGGATTTGGGGATCCTCTGCCATTCCTTTTTGCAGGTCCTCTCCAGTTCTGGCAGGTTGGACCGTAAATGTTTGTGGACATTTTTAGGTCGTTCTAGAGATGCTCAATTGGGTTTAAGTCGGGCTCTGGCTGGGCCATTCCACAGCAGTCACGGAGTTGTTGTGAAGCCACTCCCTTGTTAATTTAGCTGTGTGTTCAGGGTCATTGTCTTGTTGGAAGGTAAACCTTCATCCCAGTCTGAGGTCCTGAGTACTGAGTACTTCGTCCAGGATATCCCTGTAATTGGTCGCATTCATCTTTCCCTTAATTGCAACTAGTCGTCCTGTCCCTGCAGCTGCCAAACAGTGGTTAGTGGTGGCCTTGCAGTTAAGGAGGCCCCGTAATCAGACGGTTCGAATCCCGATCTGCCAAGGTGCCACTGAGGTGCCACTGAGCAAAGCACCGTCCCCACACACTGCTCCCCGGGCTCCTGTCATGGCTGCCCACTGGTCACTCAGGGTGATGGGTTAAGTGCAGAGGACAAATTTCACTGTGTGCACCGTGTGCTGTGCTGCTGTGTATCACGTGTGACAATCACTTTCACATTCACTTTAATGGAGTTTTCCTTTGGTAACTCTACTTTAACTCAAGTACATGTTTAGTGTACGTCGTCCACCACTGTTGGGAACGCGTTCATGGTGACTTACATCCCAAATCCAGCTGGAACCGTCGTTCCGTCGCTTTCCTCGATCGTTCCGGCAAAATGAATCGCTGATTACCCCTGATGCAGCCCCAGCTTGCACTTCAGCGGGGTGGGTCCTGTTTGTAATTGGGTTTCCTCGCCTACGGGGGCTGTCGGGGTGACCTCTTATAACTTGACTCTCCGGCTCGCTGGAGGACTGGAAGTGACACGCGAGCAAGTCGGAGCGGCCCGGGCGATTTCTGCCCCTCAACCTGATTATTCAAAAATCCCACAAATCAGCTTTCCGAGATTGGGAGAGGTGAGGTCCATTCCATTACGCCACAGATGTTCTCTCGGGTTTTAATTCTCACACACACACACACACACTCACTCTCTCTCCAGCGGGAGTGCCAGGCTTGGCAGGGTAGATTAAACAGCCGGCGCTCTGGGGGACAGGCCCGTCACCGCGGCCTGGAATATTGGCGGGGGCCTCTGCTGCAGGACGCCTCTTTAAAAAGCCCCGGAGCCTTCTGGAAGGTTCTTACTCTCCGGCAAGGATTACCGCAGCCTGTCTCGCGGTGATAGAGGAGGAAAAGGGCAGTCCCCTTTTTTTTTGCCATCAGCCGCCGGGCATGCATCACGTTGGCAAAAATATACGGTGGGTAGCTGATTACCGGGGGGCTGATAAATAGGTGCAATGTTTGACTCTTGTTCGTATTAAATGCATCCAACACTCATAATAAACACATTTCCCCATCACTGCTGGACAATATTAATTTTAAATAAGCATTTAATAATCTGTATTTGATGGCAACTTTTCTTTACTCGAGATGAGGGTGTTCCACTGGTGAAGGGAAGACATCAGAAAATTGTGTTGACCTTGTTAATCTGACTCCATGAATTATTAGCACCGTATTAGAACTCATCTGATTTTACCTGGACATACAGAGGCATAACACATGAGAAGAAGAATGAACGGTTTCTAATTGATTAACACCAGTAGATGACTATTGCAGTTACGTGTAAATATTGTATGTAAAAATCTTACCAATTTTACAGAAAAACCCAAATGAAAAGAAAAGCGAAAGTGGAAACCAGGAGGGGGGGGGGCATCTTTTATACTCTGCATTGGACTCCCAAAAAGGTTGCCGCAGATCAATCAGATTGTGATTGATGTTTCTGCCTTGTCCAAGCAGAACTCTTGAATCAGGATACAGTGGGGATCCAGCCCCACACAAGACTTTGTCGTTGTGTCACCTCAGGCCATTTGTTGGCCTTTTTGCACCATGGAGGCACGGAATGCCACAGCTTGGAGATTACTAAATCATTAAAGTCATGGACCTGGAATTTCTCATCTTTCAGTATGTTGCTTCAGAATGTGGATTTGGAATCCAGGTCTAAAAACCTTGTGTTAGAAACCCATATGGCTTTAGAACGTGGAACCTTCTATTTGGTCCAAATGGCCATTTTTGTGATCTTCTTATCATATTGCGATTTTTAAGACAACTTTGTATGGCTTCCAGAACTGAACCGTCTCTGGTGACAGATTGGATTCTTTTAATGCACTGTAGAAACTCGAAACTTTCTCAGCTCACATACAATTTGAAAGTGGTTTTTGGGCCCCGCTGCCTCTCTGTTAAAACAGCCCCGGGACCTGCCTTTTAGCGGCGTTCTGAGAAAATTCTGTAATTATGCTAACATTTGGCATTTTACAATGCTGGAAACTGCACCTGCATCTGTTTGTAGCTCTTGCCTGGCAGCGACGCTGGTGCCAGCTCTTTGATTTGATGTGATACGAAATTTTACAATAAAGGCGAAATGTAGAGCCTTGGGGCTACGGTAATTTCTTTCTGCAGGAAGTGACCGGCTGGTTGGAATGAGAATATGTAACACCGCCAGACCCAGAGAACCGTGACTCGTCACACATTAGGCGCAGTCTTGTAGGCAATTAGAGCTTCTCAAAGCTTTTAGGTTGAGCTCATTCAACAGAACTTTTTCTTTTATTAACTGGTTAGATGGCAGGCTGTCATATTCAACATTATTTTCTTCAGTGACTTTATGAAGAGCGCCACAATTAAACATTTACCCTCCAGTAAACTCAGATGGAAGAAAGACCTCCTTAATGCAGTGTCATTTCACTTTAAAACAAGAAATTCTAGTAATTAAGTCCTCCTGGAAACTACTAAGGCCATTTGATCATATCAAATTCACCCATGGGAAGCCTACATTTGCCATTCACTTTAGTCTTACTAAACTAGTCGAACTTCTACTTTTGGTACAATTAACCATTGCACGCTTCTCTACTACCTTGAGATATATACAGGGCTGTTGTACTGGCCTTGTCTACAATGGTGTCCTGCAAGGGTCCTTTGGTCATATGATTCAAGACCCTTTAAAACACAGACATTTTCTCTTTTATGTCATGCTATATGGCAAGATGGTTTTCACTCATGTGACTTACCACACACTTAATTTGGTCATTAAGAAAGCCCTGGCCTAATTATGGGGCGGCTGGATTTGAAAACATTCTGGCACGGGATCCTTTAGGAGCAGGGCTCCAACTTGAACTATATGGACCTGTTCTTTGCCTACTGTTCCACATTAATTATGTTAAAATTGCTTCTGTTATTCCATCACCATTAGGCTGTTATATCGTATGACTCGCCTTCTTCAGAAATGTAATATTTAGTTTTTATCATGAGCAGAGTTGCGGCCTGAGGGCAGAGATTGGAATGCGACGCCACGGAACATCTTAAAATGCCTACGTGATGACCAATGCACCACTGCCCAGGCGTAGACCACCCAGAGGGTCCTACATCCATCCTGACTGCATTTAAGAGGGGCAGCCAGAAGAAAATTTAACTCAGTCACACTCTTTTCACATCTGTCTTTTTTTTTATTCCCCCTTCAGTAGTAAATCCAGCACCCCTGTCTTTCTATCTCAGCCTTTCTCATCTTAACCAACCTGCTCTCGGCCACACACACACACACCCTGACACTCCCCCGTCACGTGGGACAGTGTCTAGAGGACGAGAGGGGCCGTGTGGTCGAAGCTAATCTCAGACTCTGGCTCCCATATCTAAAGCTGAAGGGTCCTGCAGGATCAGAGCCTGTCACTGACACTTAGAATTTACATTCATCAGCGGCAGCTAAGCGGCGTGGAGGGCCCCGACCAATCGTCTCCTCCCCCTCCCTCGCCGTTTCCATCAATCAGGGAACCGGCGCGCCGGAGGCTGAGGGAGTGAAGCAAAAAAAAAAAAAAAGAGAAAGGCTCCCCTATCAGGGTCAACCAGTGAGATAAGGAGGTCCTTTCAGGCCGGGAAAATCAGCCTTACTTCTCGTTAGGGCCCTGATAGGTGTGCTGATTATGGAGCGCCGTGCGGAAAAGAGCTGGCGGATAGAAACTCGCCTGATTCTAGCACCAGAAATGTTTTTTACCACCTTCGATAGCAAAGACTGTAATGCTGATAATAATAAAAAAAAAAAACATTAAAAGTTTTCTACAGAGTTGAACTCACCCTGCAAGGTGAAGTTGACTTTATTAACTTCACTGGCAGCACCAAGGTGATGGTTAAAAGCCAAGGACACATTTTGCTGTGTTACCGTGTGCTGCGCTGCAGCGTTTCACAATCACTGAGCCCAGTCTGGAACGGCTTTCACTGGTCTGCTCCGATTTCACTTTGTCTTCACACGTTAATGTCGAGTCTGAGCACAATACTGTGTGCGCAGTCGATTCAGATCTATCTGGCATGCGGTCAGTTCTCGGGTGGAAAATGAATTTAATGAAGGAAAGATCTGAAGTTCTGTTTTTCTTCTTCGCCACCGTGACCACCAGCATTTCTTCATGCAATTAGACCCAGCCTCCACCCCGATGCCCACCATTCCCCATCGCAGCGGCTCGCCAGGGGTCCACGCCAGCAGCGTATCGCCCTGATTCATTACTCACCGGCCGCTGCAGCTAATCAGTCCCAGAGGGGCAAAAGCCCCCGCTGGAAATTGGAATCCATTAAGGCGACATTAGCATAACTAATGTTGTGTAAACGCGGCTTGTTCCTCGCCGGCCACACGCCTGGTGGTCAAACATCTCAGAGGGAGATGCTGAGGCATGCTGAGGAACAACGAGGGCTTTCAGGTCCCTCGAGCCGGGCTGCCATCATAACTCAAACTGCTCTCCTCCAGTGTGATGTACATAGGTGCTTTGTAGTCCATATCTGATCCTATTAAACCTTACATTTCTAAACCAAAAGTACAGTCAGGAGAATAAATTATTAGTATAGGTGTTTTTTATTTTGTCGAGAAAAAGCACCAAAGTAAGATATTAGGATATTTATGAGTGTATGCACACGTAGTACAGTTTTTTTTTTTTTTTTTTTGCAAGCAGCTAGATTACAACTACTGTGGGAACAAATTTAGGACAGTTATTTAATATTTCTAAAGGTTCTATAAAATAGCCCCAATAACTCTTGGGTCACTGCTTGTTTTGTAGGAATTCAGTCAAATGATTTTTATGAGAAGCCATCGATACATCCATTAATACACACTGCAAGCGGTTTTAACTTGTCATATGAATCAATGTGACTATAGGGGCCTATAATTAGGTCCCTTTGAAAAGAACCATTTCCTGTGAAATTTTCCCCGGACATTGTAATTGTTCCTGGATGAAGTCAATAACACGACCAAAGTCTGTCCCCTGACAAGGACCTTTAGGTGTGGGGCAGTGTTGGCCTAGCGATTATGGAAGTGGCCTCGTAATCAGAAGGTTGCCGGTTCGTCCCCTCCATCATGAGTTGTGTATGTTTTTTTTAGAGATGTAAATGAATTTAGAATAAATGACTTTAAATAACTTGTGCTCTGTACACCACCCTTTAAGTCTGTAGGTCTTTAGGTCTTGTGAACCAGCACTGTCTTGTTGTCACGGCACGATGCTGCTGGGCTCGCAGCCCGCACCGATCAGCCTGACAACAGGGCTCTGATCACGGGCCGCTTTCTTCCTTTTCAGCCATCGTTCCAGGTTTGAGTTTCCTTTGTGGTTACAGTAAATCCTTGTTATCCCTGATGTCCTGGTACTGCGTCCCTCACTGGGCCTGAGACGTGACACTTGCTAATGTTTATTTTACAAATTCGCTAGAAGAAGTGTCAGTGAACATTTGAGAGCCAAATGTCCATCGTCTTCAATTCAATGCAAGGGATCATTACATAGCCATATTCATAGCTTACCTGAGGCCTCTGTCCCTGGTATAAGAGACTTAATATGAACATCTGTCCCTGGTACATCCCATCTTTTTCCCCTGACAAGGGCTGATAAAATGGTTATAGGAGAGGAATGCTGAGAATATTATTTTCCATCAGGCCTCGTAAAATCTTGGAGATTTTAAATGAGAGACATATGGACAATATAATTGAATAGTGAAGTGAATGTGAAACACTGCAGCACAGCACACGGTGACACAACAAAACGTGTCCCCTGCATTTAACCATCACCCTTAATGAGCAGTGGGCGGCCATGACAGGCGCCCGGGGAGCAGTGTATGGGGACGGTGCTTTGCACTTCAGTGCCATCTTGGCGGACCGGGATTCGAACCGCAGCCTTAACCGTTAGGCCACCACCATGAATTCGATTTAACAAGTAATGAAACTTTACAGCAACATCTTTTTTCTCTAAAGCCGATCTGTGTTATGTGATGTTGATTCTAGCCCTAGTCTGTGTAAGGATGGACATCACGGAAGCATGCCTTTTGTGTTGCAAAACAGCTGTCTGCAGGGGGAGGTGTGTCATTCCTGTGTGGATGGTTGTGCGTGAAGATTCGGCACCTCTGTTTTACATGCCTTTTGTCTGACGGCAACGTGTGAAGTGTCAGCTGTCAGGACCGCAAACCCTCTTTGTCTTCCCCAAATGGGAGGCACCGGGGGCGTGACATCAGAAACAACAGGTACAGTGCTTTTGTGTGGAGGGAGAAAGAGTTTTTCTACACACTCTATTCTCTTCTCCAAATCCACATGGTCTTCATTGTTTTTACATCTGTTTCCGGTCTTGGTCTCATACTAGTGTGTCTCTGCAGTGTCTTGGTCTTGATACCCTCCGGTGTCCACAATGTCTTGGTCTCTTTTTAGTTGGTCTTGTCTACAACACTGATAAGTACTGAAACTTATTGAGCCCCCCAAAAAAACATATTATGTCTTGAGACGTCCAGAAGGCAATGGCATGTTTTTAAGGATTTAGTTATTTGCAGCATTTGGCCCCAGTATTCAATGGAGCAGAGTGAGAACCAACCACGCCCACTTATGAACTAGAAGACCACAAACTCACAGCTTCAATCTACACTTACTACCATCATGTCCCTGAGTACGACACTTAACCCTGAGTGTCTCCAGGGGGACTGTCCCTGTAACTACTGACTGTAATATGCTCTGGATAAGGGCGTCTGGTAAATGTCTTAGATGTAAATGAAATAATTTAACAAGTAAGTATGGAACTCCGAATCCATACCTAAAAAATATTTTCTTCTTGTAGCTGTGAAACAGTCCGAAGTAATTTTACGTTTCTGGAGTTTACAAGTACCTTAGGTGTAAATCACTGCTTTTCTCAAACCTCTCATCATGCTAAACATGAGTTATGGATCCACAAACCGCACGAGACACAAAACAAAATATTCTGTACAATTCCAGGGTAATATCCATCGCTTGGCCCTCGGAGAAAAACAAATTGTACGGTGAATCATTTCTCCGTCCAGTTTTGCTGAGTGACACCTCCAATCAGCATCACAGTGAGCGATGACGAGAACCTCAGCCCCCCCACGTTCTTCTCCATGGTGTTCTCCTGCCTGCCTGTGTACCAGGTCCTGGCATTTCTAATATAGCATGCCACTCACGCGCGCACACACACACACACACACACACACACACACACACAGAATAACATGCGGCTTTTCAAATGCCAGAAGCACAATGTGCCGAGACAACCTTATCTCCCTGGAGTCATCTCTAACTTTCAGAAGTGCTTATCAAAAAATGGATTCAAATTAAACTACCCAGACTGCACCGCTGCACACAGATTCTGACGCGGAATTAGATGCACGTATGCCTGTTTAGCTCCGTCGGTGCCAAACGCTGCGATTTCCGAGTGTTGAGACGTGGCGCCGAGTTGACTGTGGCTCGACGGGTCTCTTTGTGTTGTATTTCGGCATATTATTTCCTTGCAGGGGAGGAAGGCAGAGTTACTCTCGCTGCAATTAATACACGTAAAGGTCAGTGCCGGAAACCAGCGCCGCTGCACGATTCCAGGCAAACTGGTTTATCTGAATCGTTCATTCATTAATTCAGGATTAATCCCACGCCCTTATCCAGAGCGCCTTACAATCGGTCGTTACAGGGACAGTCCCTCCTGGAGACACTCTGGGTTAAGTGTCTTTTAAGTGGGGTTTTAATCTTCTGGATGTTAGGCTACTTCCCTTTCACTAGAACGGTTAATAACATTGCGCATACATGTATTTTTCAGAAATGGAAACCGATATCTGGAAACAGCTTAGTTTGTGCAACCTGATGTACATAAACTATCAAACATGCCTGGCAGAAGTACAAACAGTTCACGTCTACCGAATGTCTCAGTCTGAAATAAAGTCAGAGTCCACAGCCATTTTAAATTCTTGTGATGTTATAGAGCGTGAAGTTAACTGGTTGAAGGTTAAATATAATCCTTGTACAGCACATGCAAGGAATTGATTTGAATTTCATCACAGGGTCAATGTGGCATTTCTAGAAGATTCTAATTCTATCTAATTCTAGCAAAACTCACTTTCCACAAGTGCTTAAATCAGGGTCACAGCCACGGAGCCCCTTCCTGGGACACCGGGACTCACCCAGGGTGGGGTGCCATCCTACGGACAATTTAGATTCGCCAATCCAGCTAGCATACATGCCTCTGGACGGCAGGAGGAAACCGGAGAACCTGAAGAAAACTCTGGTAGAACATGGGGAGAACATGGGCAGCGCCGCACAACATCCAGTAGAAGAAACAGGGAATCCAGATGAAATTGCACGTTGCCCATGTATCAGTTCAACCTCCGACCTCTCCCGGTACCCTGAACATGCCCTACTTACAAGTAGAGCGGGGAGTTACAGCGCCACTTACAGGTGTGGAGGGGTAAAGTATCGTTTGGGCCGTTCATCTCAGATTAGCTGTGTGGATGCAGGTTTTTTAGTAAAGAAATGGCGTCACGAAGGCGATGCAGACAGAAAACTAACCAATGTATCTTGACCAATACCAGGGTCTTCATATTCAAATGTATACGCCATTAGACAAAATCCTGGAGATCAAGTGAACTGTGATTTCAGTCTATTGAGGGAGCAGCAAACAGAGAACGGGCCTGAGGACCTGGACAATGAGGTCCCCGGAGGAGATGCTGTGTTGACCCACTGATGAGGCTGTTTCCTGTGTAAACACGTGCCTTCACCACCGCAAGAAATACGCATTTATTCAGATGCTTGCCGGAACACCTGGGGGTCATGTGACTGGTTCCGAGCCGGGATCACTCCAGCCGAGGGACGGCGTATTTGATTGGGCTTCGTGACGCTGCAGCGGTGGGCCGGTTTGTGCCTTTGGCTCGAGTTTCACGGCTGTGAAAGCCAGCTCAGAGGAAGCACCACTTCATTTTAGCCAGACACCGCCACCTCAGGTCCAGCCTTTAAAAAAATTAATAAATAATGAGAAATCAGCGCCTAGCAACCGACACAATGTCTTTAATTGTCCTCCATTTACAGCGCGCCCAGACCCCGAGGTCACATCAAAATCCAATTTCCATCTTCATCCAACCCGCACCCAGTGCCCATCAGGCCTACCAGGCCTCTCTGCCGTCCTGCCCCCTGTCCCCGGCGTCCCCCGGTCTGCGCCATAGCCACTTGACGCCTGTCGCAGCACAGGCACATGGGCGATCCCACCGGTCGGCTTCCTCGGGACGACCTGTCAGCTACGGTCAGCCGCCACCCCGGGAATACTGATCTGGAAGTTCGCAGGGCTGTGCGTGTCATGTCTGCTCAGCTCCATTCGCAGAGCTTACGCTTGATTCCACACTCAATTCCCAAATCCGGCCGTGTTATTATGTGACAGTCAACAGTGTGTTCCAAGCACAGCCTGCCACGAGGTAGGAAGATGGCTACCTCCTCCTTTTATGGTCTAGTTTGTATGCGCCCAGTCCCCGACATGGAGGGAATTTTGACCACTGCAGCGCGGCCAGGCCCACCACCATGTCTTGCTGTCATAGGTCCTGTAGGCTCAGGTCCAACGAATCTCGGCACAACAAGAACCTGACCATCCATGATGGGAGAAATAACACGATTCGGAAATAAAATGGCGCCGATAAACTAGCATTGTTTCATTTGCAGTCATACAGCTGACATAAACACACACACACACACACACACACACACACACACACACACACACACACACACACTGGCACATCTGAAAATGCTGAGCAAGTATTAGACTCTGAGAATATTGGCTTGGAGCGAATCAGATTATGGCTCCGGGCTGATACTTGAGAGTGAATAAATGTGCATTGATTTGGACGTGAACTGATGAGTTCTTGTGGTTCCTTCTGATTGACTCAGCCGAAGGAAGCAGGCCGTTTTCTGTGTTTAATGGTGGCGCCGGCCGAAACCTACAATTTCACTCTGTCAACGTACGTCACTGATAAAAAGGAGAAATTCATGCATAATTCGGCCGAGTGCAAACACGCGAAATGAGCAGCAGAATTGGAGAGAAAGGGTCGTGACCACAGAAGGGCTACAACGCCGTCGTCCCGGCCACTGAGAGTCAGGCAGAGCGAAGCCGTGGTGAAGAGTGTCGGGCGTGGGAGGCTGAGGTAACCGAAGCGCAACAGCATCATGAGAGCAAAAAAAAAAAAAAACGCCCGAGGTGACGGTTGCGTCATGTGGCTATGACACGCCGCACCACGCAGACAGAGCCCAGGATGGGCAGACTAAACGCCATCTGGACGTCTGCTTCCTTAACGAAGCCATAATTGGTCATTTGCATCCCTTGATCAAGAGTGGGAGAACCTGAGGGATACCCCAGCAGTGGAGGTGTGATATGAAAACAGATTGGAGATGAAAAAAAAAATTGAAGATGCAGGCCGATAGAGCCTCTGGAAAATTGAGGAGTGTGTGTGTGTGTGTGTGTGTTTCTCAAACAGGGAAAGAGTGTGTATGTTGAGGGTGGTGCTGCGAAAACTCATGTGAAACAAGATGAAAACTGAGTCTTTGTTTTGCGAGAAGACTGTGTGAATTTTTCACCTTCCCCCCCATTTCACATTTCACATGCCCTACAGGAGATTTCTATGGGATCTTTAGGAGGCCGTCATATGTTGATGCTCTAAACAACATAAACAAAATGCAAAACCTTTTGGGGTGAACATGGTAGGATGCCCAGTACAAATAATAGCTGCAGGCCAGAACCGCGTTTAAACAGACAGTATACCTCCCAATACACTCCCATACAAATTTTACATAAGCTCCAGCCAATTGAACCCTCTGGCTAGTCAGTTGTGTTTATGCAAATTTCCATTTATGCACAAATGCCAGCCAATCGGTCTGGTTTATGCCAAGTTAAGCGTGCTCTGTTGTCATGAACTAGATCCAACAATTGGCTGCAATAAATTCACTCCCTGTGCATCAGACATGCCAACCGGTGAACATCGTCTTCATACGACATGAACAATATTGACATCTCCAACATAAACTGTACAAGCCAAAGGTCTGGACACACCTTCTCATTCAATGTGTTTTCTTTAATATCATGACCATTTACATTGGTAGATTCTCACTGAAGGCATCAAAACTATGAATGAACACGTTTTTTTTTTTTTTATTGAAGTGATTGTCACTTGTGACACACAGCAGCACAGCACACGGTGCACACAGTGAAATTTGCTCTCTGCATTTAACCCATCATCCTGAGTGAGCAGTGGGCAGCCTTGACAGGCGCCCGGGGAGCAGTGTGTGGGGACGGTGCTTTGCTCAGTGGCACCTCAGTGGAACCTCAGTGGCACCTTGGCGGATTGGGATTCGAACCGGCAACTGATTACGGGGCCGCTTCCTTAACCACTAGGCCATCACTGCCTTATGTGGAGTTCTGTACTTAACAAAAAGGTGAAATAAGTGAAAACATGTTTTATATTCTAGTTTCTCTGATTACTGCTTTACACACTCTTGGCATTCTCTCGATGAGCTTCAAGAGGTCGTCACCTGAAATGCTTCTCCAACAGTCTTGAAGGAGTTCCCAGAGGTGTTTAGCACTTGTTGGTCCAGCTCACCCCAAACCATCTGGATTGGGTACAGGTCCGGTGACTGTGGAGGTCAGGTCTCCACTTTTTGTTAAGTACATAACTCCACGTGTGTTCATTTATAGTTTTGATGCCTTCAGTGAGAATCTACCAACGTAAATGGTCATGAAGATAAAGAAAACACATAGAATGAGAAGGTGTGTCCAGACTTTTGGCCTGTACTGTATGTGTAATTGAAGCAGTGAAAATTAACATTGGCCTAGCGAGTACAGAAACAGACCCGTAATCAGAAGGATGCCGGTTCGAAGCCACTGAGCGCCCACACACTGCTCCCCAGGCCCACTGCTCACTAAGGGTGGTGGGTTAAATGCCGAGAACACGTTTTGTTGTGTGTGTACCATGTGCTATGCAGCAGTGTTTCACAATCACTTCACTTTATGTGCCCCACACAACCTACTAACCATTGCTAACCTCTCGACCATCCGGATATAATATTTAAGAAAAGGTGTTGCCATAGAATTCT
Source organism: Denticeps clupeoides (assembly GCF_900700375.1). Lineage (NCBI taxonomy): Eukaryota > Metazoa > Chordata > Actinopteri > Clupeiformes > Denticipitidae > Denticeps > Denticeps clupeoides. Next base: position 36,776,265 of record NC_041708.1, read on the forward strand.
TCACAGCTCCAAAACTCACGAATCAATCAACCAACATGCATAAAGAGCCAGAGGCAGCATGTATTTTTGGTTTTGCAAAGTGAACAGCCCATGGCTGAATCATGTTCGCCAAGCCACACATACGGCTGCAGAGTGATCGTCCTCGCTGCAAGCGCTCCATTTTCATTTGTGACTGGCAGGCTGCTGTGTAAGCATCCCAGTCGGAGCAGTTCGAGACCCGCTGGCATCCTGGGCAGGTGGCTTTGAACGGGGCTGCGTGTTCGATAATGCTGACGCGCGCTCGCGCCATTAAGCCCCAGCTGCCGTTGGAGGTGTAGTATGAAAAATGAGCGCGTATGTAAAGCGGTCTGTCAGGAATTCCTATTTTCATCGATCTGGGTAAACAGCGGGCATCAATCATGGCCTTTTTGCAGACGCAGCCCGGAGTGTACGGTTGCAGCCCTTTTACCGACGGAAACGCTGCTGGAAAGATGACGGAAAAGGCCTGACCTTGATGTTATTCTGAAAAAAGGAAAAATCCATTCACCCTGTTCCCACCTACAAAGCATCCAAAAAAATAAAGAGCATTAAATCATGAACAAAAAAGTGTGTCATATTGATCCAAACAAGGAATTCTGGGTCACAATTGATTGCTTGTATTTTTTTTGGGGGGGGGGCAGCTGTCATTGTCAGGTCTCTGGTTTTTATTTTTAGGGCCGGCGCTGGTCGATGGGAGCCCTCGCTTCATCCTCCTCGCACTATTGTGTCTCCCTGTGGAACTCCATGTAGGTCAGAGCACCGCAACTTGGAAAAGGTTGCAGAATTGATGGGAATCAATGGGTGGGAAATGTCAGACCCAAGTACTGTTTGGCACACAGTTGCTCTCTGAGCATGAGTGAGCAGCGCTTCACGATTGACTGTCTCAACCCCATTTACTGTTTCCCTAACTCCAGGGCTTCTGTCGGCAAGACAGCCACGAGTGTGAACTGTACATTCTGTCTATTTTCTGTGACGTTGCACTTGTTGATATACAGGGATATTCCAGGAAAAGAAGATTCAATGCAATAGAAATTCTGCCTCTAAAATCTAATGGGCTTTGCAACAATAAAAAGTCACAATATAATACACTTTCATCGTCCCATAATCAGTTGGTGCTAGATGATGAATTTGTATAAAAGTGAACAATATAAAAACCCTATGCGGAGTATTGAGGACATTTGGGGACGTAATTGCAGGATGTTCAGGTAAAGTTGTCCCTTTATACAGCACATATACAGGATTTATCAAACGCCCTTATTCAGAGCGACTTACAATCAGTAGTTACAGGGACAGTCCCTCCCTGGAGACACTCAGGGTTAAGTGTCTTGCTCAGGGACACGATGGTAGTAAGTGGGATTTGAACCTGGGCCTTCTGGTTCATAGGTGAGTGTGTTACCCACTAGGCTACTACCACGAACAGTAAAAACAATGGTGGTATTACGTGGAGCCAGTTCCCTGCCACTCCACATTAACGCCCCCAACACCAATAACAAAACCAGCCAGCTAGGTTGGCATGGCTAGATATTTCAGCAAATTAATTTACTAGCACTCTAAATTTTTCACATTTGTGCTCTTTTATGAATTGTAACTGGAAAATTACATCATTTTATTAATAAATCAATTGAAACCCAATTTGCAAAAATGTTTTGAAGGATACCAAGCAGATTTTGTGAATTTTCTTTCCCCAAAGTAGCATTTACGAGACATGAAGTATTTTAGTTTGTACTGACATGCCATTCGATTTGTTAAAGAGACTTTATGTCATTTCATTGACTTGCTTTTGTACTCATTTATCTGGAGATACGAGTTGCATCTCACCCGTTAGCCATGCCGGTTCAAGTCAGGCCAACATGAACACATCAAAGACCCCATGAAGGCTGACTCTGATACTCATTTCTATCGGTTTTATTCCCACACCTTTGCTCAGAAACCTATAAAATGTGTGTTGCATCATGTATTTTTATGTGTGTGAGCAAGTTTGCCCGGGTGAACCATTCGAGTGTATGAAGTCTCTTTATCAAGTAAAGGTCATGCCGTCGTGGGGCCACGTGTCACCTGAACAAGGCCGGATTATTTTCACGCCAGTCACCTTGATTCTTGGTTTTCAATCGCTAGCTGTTCCCATCATTTCTAAAGTGGACAACCTAAAGCCTGTTTGATTATTCAGGGTGCCTTGTGTGCTTTCATCTCCCTCTCATCATCTCCTGCTTTATCTGTTCCACAACGGTGCCACGTGTGAAATCCAGCATGTTGGTGTAAAAGATGAGAGAGAGACAGGCACGACCTCAGCGGCACTTCTTACCATGTGGCGAAAGACGTATTCTCAAATTTCATCATAGAATTCACAGAATGAATAAATTAATACAAATGACACATTATTGTGGATCAACTGAACTAATGTTGCATCGGCACAGCCGATCGGCTTGTATTCCAATAATGGAACACCATGGTGAAAAATGATGATTAGTGAGTCCTGACGCTCCTCACAGTACCGTTTCCGCTCACTTCCCAGCCTTGTCCACTCGTCACGCCACCAGGAGATAATTACGTGTAATCAAACCCGCCTGCTCCATCTGATCACATGACCAGTTAACCACCAAAGAGACCGGCGTGGTTTTCTAGTCACATGGTTTTCCCCGAGCGCCTGTGTCGCTTTAACAACTCGTCAACCAGCACGGCAACGGGCATCTACCTTCTCCTGGATCTCGGTTTAATACAGTTCAGGTAGTGATGTTCACAGCGGCCCAACAAAGGTAACAAGTTCTCAACAGAGATGAAATCTCATTTAATTCAGTTCTCTGCCTGCACAACAAATAAATGTATCGTTTCAATTTGTTCAATTAAATTCTGAACTGACTACAACATGTTGTTCTTCACCAGGATCTGAGATAAATGTTTTCTCATGGGATTTCAGACAGAAAAAATTCCAATTTCAGGCTCAGGATCATAGGATGGTTGTCCTGCGAAGAGCAAAACCAACCCAAAACGTTGCCAGACACAGCATTACTTGACGTAGAAATGACGTAGAAATCATAAAAATCCTACCATGAGGTCATATGTTCACGATTTCACGGACTACTACACATGCCATGTTCTTCTGGAGAGGTTTCGTATACATATTATTAGATATTATTATTATATATATTATTATATATAAGCATAAAAAGATGTAGGGGCATTATCCCTAACCCTTCATGTAAAGGCAGAGCTGGCTGGCTTATCCCATGATCCTGGGGTGTGATGAGATGTAGCAATGCAGTTTAGCAGGTCTCAGGCATCAAAAGCACCACTCAACACGAGAACAAGGAAATTTGCTTCTAGAGAAACCCTGGCTGGCCGAAAGCTGCTCTACTATTCAGAGTTCGCTGCTGAGAAGGTAATTGTTATGCTCCTGTCTTCTGTGTGGCATTAAACTATGCTGTGATGTTGTCTCGTTAGCGGCAGTTTTCATTGGAAAATTGCATTGTTCATTTACTATGTGAAGCTACTGACTGGATGCCAGTGTAGTGTAACGTTTTAGCCTTTCAGGGACACACGTTGTCCAAGAAGCATAACTCATCCAATTCTATCTAGTAAACTGATTACTTTATCTTCTGTTCAAAGATTGTTCAATTGAATTTTTCCTTTGAAAATCTTTCTTGACACATGCAACAGATTTGGGGTCAAAAAAGAGAAAATAACAAAATAAAATAATGTATTAAATTAAAAATCATTAGTGTAAGTCATCAGTACAATTACTCAAATGTTATACTTTGATGTGTCCAGAGAATTATTTATGCGGATGAAGCGTCAGAAACGCGTCAGAATGGACTATGCTGCTGGGATGATATTGATCCAGTGATTGGATATTGCTCTGCATTCTTTGTAGTGTGGTTGCATCTGAAATATCCATGACTTGCTTTAAGGGTTAAGACACAGACAACAATGAAGGCATATTGTGGAACTGCTTTCTGTAAAAGAGGACAGACGCTGAAACAATGCATTTCTTTGTTTGTCAGGCATGGCATTTTCTATGGTGTGGGCGATGACTGGCTTCCTCATGGTTCTGTGTGTCAAAGAACTGAACTCTCTGGTGAGTTTCATTCTGTTTATTAGAAAACAACAGCCTCTGCTTCGTACAGATCACGAACTCACAAGAAACCAACATATGCCACACTTCGCTCTACACTATCTGCTCAGTAATAGGTTTCATGTGATAGATCTTATATGAGAAGGAGCCAACCCAGGTTCCAGACTCAGATACCTTGCCAGACAACCTTATTCTTTAGGAATTGTAGCAACAAGCAATTACATTTCAGTGGTGAATTTCAATTTTCAGCTTTCCCACATATCCATGGACACAAGTATGAAACATCTGCTACACAAACGAGGAGGTATGAAACATGTAGCCTGGTCTGAAGAGTGCAGACCTTCATATAAATCGATATTCAAAATACATGTTTAACATTAACCCTAAAAGTGTGTCTTTCTATATAATTATATTATAATAATGTAACATCTAATATTTTTTATGCAGTTAGCTCTGCACTGTTGCAGTTTGTCATTGAGGTGGAAATAATCGCTCCAGACAACGTAACAGAAGAACAGGTCAAGTCGTCTGTGAATGCGTCCAGCTTCCCCCTGAGAAACTCAAGCGAGATTTTAAGCGTGGACATTACCACATGTGAGCAGCTTGCACCAACATATTCATTGCAATGAATTGCATTTGCCCGTTTATGTATTTGTTGACCGACGTCACTAACCCCCTCGTGCATGTCCTCAGTCTGCGCGTCCAACGGCTCTGTATTGCAGTGCCGGTGTCAACAGCAGTTCTTCTGGGGAGCAGACGTCTGCTCCAGATACGGGGTGTGTGATCAGATTTCTGGTGGAGCGTGCACATGCATCAATGGCATCTCTGCTGATGGGCACTTTTGTCAAAGTGGTGAGCAAGTTATGCAGGTTTTTTATTAAAATGTGCTTTCTACTTCCTCCTTTCAGTGGAAAATATTTAAAGTCTAATAGGAAAAAACATTCTTCCAACAAATAATATTTCCTGCAGTTATCTGAGAGTCATTTGCATAAGAATCTGGTCTGGTATCTTCTGATTGCTGTGACTGTTTTTACCCCTAAATATTTTTAAGCAGGTTTACATAATGATGAAAAAGCACTGATGGCATTTATAGAGTTGACATTTTTTTTAAAGATTAGAAACTGAAAGATACTGACACTCATAAAAATGGATCTCGATTATAATCTTGAGAACTCGAGATTTAAAAATGATTCAGTTGGTAGTCAACATCTGTCATCCCCTGTGTACAAGGGGTATTGGTAGTTAGTAGTTGGTATTGGTAGCAAACAAAAGGAAACGATGAGAAGGGCGTGTGCTAGGAGGGAGTTTAAATTGTTCAGAATGAGGAAGTAGGGTGTATGAGAGCTGTCAATCGTGACATACAATCAGGGAAAAGTTCATGCTATTTTGTCTTCATGCCTCTTCTGTCTTCTAGATGTTGATGAATGTGCTGTACAGCCATCCATATGTGGTCCAAACTCCAACTGCACCAACACAATTCTAAGCTACAACTGCTCATGTTTGAATGGATTCAATGTCAAGATACCAGGCTTTTCCATAAATAATGTCAATAACACGTGTCAAGGTAAGAAGTACATGTACAGTAGGCTAATCTTAATAAAGAAATAGAACTTTATATTACATTATTTTAAACAAAATTGCCTATAACTATATTAAATGTTTCTCTGTCGCTACTAGACATTGATGAATGTGCAGTAATACCATCAGTCTGTGGTCCGAACTCCAACTGCACCAACACTATTGGCAGCTACAACTGCTCATGTTTGAATGGATTCAGTGTCACATCGCCAGGCTTTTCCATAAATGTCAGTAACACGTGTCAAGGTAAGAAGTTCATTTATAGTAAACTAATCTCAATGTAGAAATACAACTTTACATCACATTATTTTAAACAAAATTCCCTAAAATCTATATTAAACCTACCTCTGTGTCTACTAGACATTGATGAATGTGCAGTAATACAATTACTCTGTGATCTGAACTTCAACTGCACCAAGTGTTTTAGAATATAATTTAAGTTAAATTAATGTATTTTTTTTCAAATAAAGCCATAGAGTTGTGAGAATCGTACTTTAATTTTTGAATATCATTTTTTTTGTTAAATTAGATGTGAATGAATGTGCAGTAATACCATCAGTCTGTGGTCCAAACTCCAACTGCACAAACACTATTGGCAGCTACACCTGCTCATGTTTGAATGGATTCAGTGTCACATCGCCAGACTTTTCCATAAATGTCAATAACATGTGTCAAGGTAAGAAGTAAATGCATAGTAAGCCAATATAGAAGAACAACATATATAATATGATAAAAAAAGTCCCTAAAAACTGTATTACACTTTCTTCTGTCACTACTAGACATTGATGAATGTGCAGTAATACATCAGTTTTTCGTCTGAACTCCAACTGCACCAATGTTTTTTAGAATATATTTTTTACTTAAATTGAGATTTTATTTTCTGTCAAATAATGCCAATGAGTTGTGATAATTGTACTTGATTTTTTTATTAGCAATATTTTTCTGTTGCATTAGATTTGAATGAATGTGCAGTAATACCATCAGTCTGTGGTCCAAACTCCTACTGCACCAACACTATTGGCAGCTACAACTGCTCATGTTTGAATGGATTCAGTGTCACATCGCCAGACTTTTCCCTAAATGTCAATAACACATGTCAAGGTACGAAGTACATGCAAAGGAAGCCAATAAAGAAGTACCACTTATAATAACTTTTAAAAAAGTCCCTAAAAACTGTATTACATTATCTTCTGTCACTACTAGACATTGATGAATGTGTAGTAATACCATCAGTCTCTGGTCTGAACTCCAAGTGCAGCATTTTTTTAAGAATATATATATTTTTTAATTGAGATTTTATTTTCTGTCAGATAATGCAAATGAGTGGTAAAAATTTTACTCTTAGTTTTTGATTATCAATTTATTTTGTTGCATGAGATGTGAATGAATGTGCAGTAATACCATCAGTCTGTGGTCCAAACTCCAACTGCACCAACACTATTGGCAGCTACAACTGCTCATGTTTGAATGGATTCAGTGTGACATCGCCAGACTTTTCCATAAATAATATCAATAACACATGTCAAGGTAAGAAGTACATGCATAGTAAGCCAATATAGAAGAACCACTTATATTACATTATAAAAAAGTCCCTAAAAACGGTATTACACATTCTTCTGTCACTACTAGACATTGATGAATGTGCAGTAATACCATCAGTCTCTGGTCTGAACTCCAACTGCACCATTTTTTTTTAGAATATATATATTTTTTAATTGAGATTTTATTTTCTATCAAATAATGCAAATGAGTGGTAAAAATGTTACTCTTAGTTTTTGATTATCAATTTATTTTGTTGCATTAGATGTGAATGAATGTGCAGTAATACCATCAGTCTGTGGTCCAAACTCCAACTGCACCAACACTATTGGCAGCTACAACTGCTCATGTTTGAATGGATTCAGTGTCACATCGCCAGACTTTTCCATAAATAATGTCAATAACACATGTCAAGGTAAGACATACATGTACAGTAAGCTAATCTTAATATAGAAAGAGAACTTTATATTACATTATTTAAAAAAAAAAATCCCTATAACTATATTAAATGTTTCTCCGTCGCTACTAGAAATTGATGAATGTGAAGTAATACCATCGGTCTCTGGTCTGAACTCTAACTTCACCAATTTGTTTAGAATATATTTTTTACTTAAATTGATATTTTATTTTCTGTCAAATAATTCCAAAGAGTTGTGATAATTGTACTTTAAGTTTTTATTTTCAATTTATTTTGTTGCCTTAGATGTGAATGAATGTGCAGTAATACCATCAGTCTGTGGTCCAAACTCCAACTGCACCAACACTATTGGCAGCTACACCTGCTCATGTTTGAATGGATTCAGTGTCACATCGCCAGACTTTTCCATAAATGTCAATAACATGTGTCAAGGTAAGAAGTACATGCAAAGGACGCCAATATAGAAGAACAACATATATTATTTTATAAAAAAAAGTCCCTAAAAACTGTATTACACTTTCTTCTGTCACTACTAGACATTGATGAATGTGTAGTAATACATCAGTTGTTCATCTGAACTGTAACTGCACCATTTTTTTTTAGAATATGTTTTTTTATTTAAATTGTGATTTTATTTTCTGTCAAAAAATGCAAATGAGTGGTAAAAATTTTACTCTTAGTTTTTGATTATTAATTTATTTTGTTGCATTAGATGTGAATGAATGTGCAGTAATACCATCAGTCTGTGGTCCAAACTCCAACTGCACCAACACTATTGGCAGCTACAACTGCTCATGTTTGAATGGATTCAGTGTGACATCGCCAGACTTTTCCATTAATAATATTAATAACACATGTCAAGGTAAGACATACATGCATAGTAAGCCAATATAGTAGAACCACTTATATTACATTATAAAAAAAGTCCCTAAAAACTGTATTACACTTTCTTCTGTCACTACTAAACATTGATGAATGTGCAGTAATACCATCAGTCTCTGGTCTGAACTCCAACTGCAACATTTGTTTTTTAGAATATATTATTTATTTAAATTGAGATTTTACTTTCTGTCAAATAATGCAAATGAGTGGTAAAAATCTTACTCTTAGTTTTTAATTATCAATTTATTTTGTTGCATTAGATGTGAATGAATGTGCAGTAATACCATCAGTCTGTGGTCCAAACTCCAACTGCACCAACACTATTGGCAGCTACAACTGCTCATGTTTGAATGGATTCAGTGTGACATCGCCAGACTTTTCCATTAATAATATTAATAACACATGTCAAGGTAAGACATACATGCATAGTAAGCCAATATAGTAGAACCACTTATATTACATTATAAAAAAAAGTCCCTAAAAACTGTATTACACTTTCTTCTGTCACTACTAAACATTGATGAATGTGTAGTAATACCATCAGTCTCTGGTCTGAACTCCATCTGCAATTTTTTTTTTTTATATATATATTTTTTATTTGAGATTTTGTTTTCTGTCAAATAATGCAAATGAGTAGTAAAAATTGTACTCTTAGTTTTTGAAGAAAAAAAAAGTCCCTAAAAACTGCATTACACTTTCTTCTGTCACTACTAAACATTGATGAATGTGTAGTAATACCATCAGTCTCTGGTCTGAACTCCAACTGCAAATTTGTTTTTTAGAATATATATATTTTTTAATTGAGATTTTATTTTCTGTCAAATAATACAAATGAGTAGTAAAAATTGTACTCTTAGTTTTTGATTATACATTTATTTTATTCTATTAGATGTGAATGAATGTGCAGTAATACCATCAGTCTGTGGTCCAAACTCCAACTGCACCAACACTATTGGCAGCTACAACTGCTCATGTTTGAATGGATTCAGTGTCACATCGCCAGGCTTTTCCATAAATGTCAATAACACATGTCAAGGTACGAAGTACATGCAAAGGAAGCCAATAAAAAAGAACCACTTATAATACATATTTAAAAAGTCCCTAAAATCTGTATTACATTATCTTCTGTCACTACTAGACATTGATGAATGTGCAGTAATACCATCAGTCTCTGGTCTGAACTCCAACTGCAACATTTGTTTTTTAGAATATATTATTTATTTAAATTGAGATTTTATTTTCTGTCAAATAATGCCAATGAGTTGTGATAATTGTACTGGTTTTTCTTTTTCAATGTTTTTTTGTTGCATTAGATGTGAATGAATGTGCAGTAATACCATCAGTCTGTGGTCCAAACTCCAGCTGCACCAACACTATTGGCAGCTACAACTGCTCATGTTTGAATGGATTCAGTGTCACATGGCCAGACTTTTCTATAAATAATGTCAATAACATGTGTCAAGGTAAGACGTATATGTACAGTAAGCTAATCTTAATATAGAAAGAGAACTTTAAATTACATTATTTAAAAAAAATCCCTATAACTATATTAAATGGTTCTCCGTCGCTACTAGAAATTGATGAATGTGCAGTAATACCATCGGTCTCTGGTCTGAGCTCCAACTTCACAAATTTTTTTAGAATATATTTTTTACTTAAATTGATATTTTATTTTCTGTCAAATAATTCCAAAGAGTTGTGATAATTGTACTTTAAGTTTTTATTTTCAATTTATTTTGTTGCCTTAGATGTGAATGAATGTGCAGTAATATCATCAGTCTGTGGTCCAAACTCCAACTGCACCAACACTATTGGCAGCTACAACTGCTCATGTTTGAATGGATTCAGTGTCACATCGCCAGACTTTTCCATAAATGTCAATAACATGTGTCAAGGTAAGAAGTACATGCAAAGGACGCCAATATAGAAGAACAACATATATTATTTTATAAAAAAAAGTCCCTAAAAACTGTATTACACTTTCTTCTGTCACTACTAGACATTGATGAATGTGCAGTAATACATCAGTCTCTGGTCTGAACTCCAACTGCAACATTTGTTTTTTAGAATATATTATTTATTTAAATTGAGATTTTACTTTCTGTCAAATAATGCAAATGAGTGGTAAAAATCTTACTCTTAGTTTTTAATTATCAATTTATTTTGTTGCATTAGATGTGAATGAATGTGCAGTAATACCATCAGTCTGTGGTCCAAACTCCAACTGCACCAACACTATTGGCAGCTACAACTGCTCATGTTTGAATGGATTTAGTGTGACATCGCCAGACTTTTCCATTAATAATATTAATAACACATGTCAAGGTAAGACATACATGCATAGTAAGCCAATATAGTAGAACCACTTATATTACATTATAAAAAAAAGTCCCTAAAAACTGTATTACACTTTCTTCTGTCACTACTAAACATTGATGAATGTGTAGTAATACCATCAGTCTCTGGTCTGAACTCCAACTGCACCATTTTTTTTTAGAATATGTTTTTTATTTAAATTGTGATTTTATTTTCTGTCAAAAAATGCAAATGAGTGGTAAAAATTGTACTCTTAGTTTTTGAAGAAAAAAAAAGTCCCTAAAAACTGCATTACACTTTCTTCTGTCACTACTAAACATTGATGAATGTGTAGTAATACCATCAGTCTCTGGTCTGAACTCCAACTGCAAATTTTTTTTTTAGAATATATATATTTTTTAATTGAGATTTTATTTTCTGTCAAATAATGCAAATGAGTAGTAAAAATTGTACTCTTAGTTTTTGATTATAAATTTATTTTATTCTATTAGATGTGAATGAATGTGCAGTAATACCATCAGTCTGTGGTCCAAACTCCAACTGCACCAACACTATTGGCAGCTACAACTGCTCATGTTTGAATGGATTCAGTGTCACATCGCCAGACTTTTCCATAAATGTCAATAACACGTGTCAAGGTACGAAGTACATGCAAAGGAAGCCAATAAAAAAGAGCCACTTATAATACATATTTAAAAAGTCCCTAAAATCTGTATTACATTATCTTCTGTCACTACTAGACATTGATGAATGTGCAGTAATACCATCAGTCTCTGGTCTGAACTCCAACTGCAACATTTGTTTTTTAGAATATATTTTTTATTTAAATTGAGATTTTATTTTCTGTCAAATAATGCCAATGAGTTGTGATAATTGTACTGGTTTTTCTTTTTTTCAATGTTTTTTTGTTGCATTAGATGTGAATGAATGTGCAGTAATACCATCAGTCTGTGGTCCAAACTCCAACTGCACCAACACTATTGGCAGCTACAACTGCTCATGTTTGAATGGATTCAGTGTCACATGGCCAGACTTTTCTATAAATAATGTCAATAACATGTGTCAAGGTAAGAAGTACATGTACAGTAAGCTAATCTTAATATAGAAAGAGAACTTTATATTACATTATTTATAAAAAAATCCCTATAACTATATTAAATGGTTCTCCGTCGCTACTAGAAATTGATGAATGTGCAGTAATACCATCGGTCTCTGGTCTGAGCTCCAACTTCACAAATTTTTTTAGAATATATTTTTTACTTAAATTGATATTTTATTTTCTGTCAAATAATTCCAAAGAGTTGTGATAATTGTACTTTAAGTTTTTATTTTCAATTTATTTTGTTGCCTTAGATGTGAATGAATGTGCAGTAATACCATCAGTCTGTGGTCCAAACTCCAACTGCACCAACACTATTGGCAGCTACAACTGCTCATGTTTGAATGGATTCAGTGTCACATCGCCAGACTTTTCCATAAATGTCAATAACATGTGTCAAGGTAAGAAGTACATGCAAAGGACGCCAATATAGAAGAACAACATATATTATTTTATAAAAAAAAGTCCCTAAAAACTGTATTACACTTTCTTCTGTCACTACTAGACATTGATGAATGTGCAGTAATACATCAGTCTCTGGTCTGAACTCCAACTGCAACATTTGTTTTTTAGAATATATTATTTATTTAAATTGAGATTTTACTTTCTGTCAAATAATGCAAATGAGTGGTAAAAATCTTACTCTTAGTTTTTAATTATCAATTTATTTTGTGGCATTAGATGTGAATGAATGTGCAGTAATACCATCAGTCTGTGGTCCAAACTCCAACTGCACCAACACTATTGGCAGCTACAACTGCTCATGTTTGAATGGATTCAGTGTGACATTGCCAGACTTTTCCATAAATAATATCAATAACACATGTCAAGGTAAGAAGTACATGCATAGTAAGCCAATATAGAAGAACCACTTATATTACATTATAAAAAAGTCCCCAAAAACGGTATTACACATTCTTCTGTCACTACTAGACATTGATGAACGTGCAGTAATACCATCAGTCTCTGGTCTGAACTCCAACTGCACCATTTTTTTTTAGAATATGTTTTTTATTTAAATTGTGATTTTATTTTCTGTCAAAAAATGCAAATGAGTGGTAAAAATTGTACTCTTAGTTTTTGAAGAAAAAAAAAGTCCCTAAAAACTGCATTACACTTTCTTCTGTCACTACTAAACATTGATGAATGTGTAGTAATACCATCAGTCTCTGGTCTGAACTCCAACTGCAAATTTTTTTTTTAGAATATATATATTTTTTAATTGAGATTTTATTTTCTGTCAAATAATGCAAATGAGTAGTAAAAATTGTACTCTTAGTTTTTGATTATAAATTTATTTTATTCTATTAGATGTGAATGAATGTGCAGTAATACCATCAGTCTGTGGTCCAAACTCCAACTGCACCAACACTATTGGCAGCTACAACTGCTCATGTTTGAATGGATTCAGTGTCACATCGCCAGACTTTTCCATAAATGTCAATAACACGTGTCAAGGTACGAAGTACATGCAAAGGAAGCCAATAAAAAAGAACCACTTATAATACATATTTAAAAAGTCCCTAAAATCTGTATTACATTATCTTCTGTCACTACTAGACATTGATGAATGTGCAGTAATACCATCAGTCTCTGGTCTGAACTCCAACTGCAACATTTGTTTTTTAGAATATATTTTTTATTTAAATTGAGATTTTATTTTCTGTCAAATAATGCCAATGAGTTGTGATAATTGTACTGGTTTTTCTTTTTTTCAATGTTTTTTTGTTGCATTAGATGTGAATGAATGTGCAGTAATACCATCAGTCTGTGGTCCAAACTCCAACTGCACCAACACTATTGGCAGCTACAACTGCTCATGTTTGAATGGATTCAGTGTCACATGGCCAGACTTTTCTATAAATAATGTCAATAACATGTGTCAAGGTAAGAAGTACATGTACAGTAAGCTAATCTTAATATAGAAAGAGAACTTTATATTACATTATTTAAAAAAAATCCCTATAACTATATTAAATGGTTCTCCGTCGCTACTAGAAATTGATGAATGTGCAGTAATACCATCGGTCTCTGGTCTGAACTCCAACTTCACAAATTTTTTTAGAATATATTTTTTACTTAAATTGATATTTTATTTTCTGTCAAATAATTCCAAAGAGTTGTGATAATTGTACTTTAAGTTTTTATTTTCAATTTATTTTTTTGCATTAGATGTGAATGAATGTGCAGTAATACCATCAGTCTGTGGTCCAAACTCGAACTGCACCAACACTATTGGCAGCTACAACTGCTCATGTTTGAATGGATTCAGTGTGACATTGCCAGACTTTTCTATAAATAATGTCAATAACACATGTCAAGGTAAGAAGTACATGCATAGTAAGCAAATATAAAAGCATTTTTTAAAATTATGTTATTTCAATACCAAATTCCCTAAAACCTATAATACAGGGAGTGCAGAATTATTAGGCAAATTAGTATTTTGTCCACATCATCCTCTTCATGCATGTTGTCTTAATCCAAGCTGTATAGGCTCGAAAGCCTACTACCAATTAAGCATATTAGGTGATGTGCATCTCTGTAATGAGAAGGGGTGTGGTCTAATGACATCAACACCTTATATCCGGTGTGCATAATTATTAGGCAACTTCCTTTCCTTTGGCAAAATGGGTCAAAAGAAGGACTTGACAGGCTCAGAAAAGTCAAAAATAGTGAGATATCTTGCAGAGGGATGCAGCACTCTTAAAATTGCAAAGTTTCTGAAGCGTGATCATCGAACAATCAAGCGTTTCATTCAAAATAGTCAACAGGGTCGCAAGAAGCTTGTGGAAAAACCAAGGCGCAAAATAACTGCCCATGAACTGAGAAAAGTCAAGCGTGCAGCTGCCAAGATGCCACTTGCCACCAGTTTGGCCATATTTCAGAGCTGCAACATCATTGGAGTGCCCAAAAGCACAAGGTGTGCAATACTCAGAGACATGGACAAGGAAAGAAAGGCTGAAAGACGACCACCACTGAACAAGACACACAAGCTGAAACGTCAAGACTGGGCCAAGAAATATCTCAAGACTGATTTTTCTAAGGTTTTATGGACTGATGAAATGAGAGTGAGTCTTGATGGGCCAGATGGATGGGCCCATGGCTGGATTGGTAAAGGGCAGAGAGCTCCAGTCCGACTCAGACGCCAGCAAGGTGGAGGTGGAGTACTGGTTTGGGCTGG
The DNA here is from genome assembly GCF_900700375.1 of Denticeps clupeoides. Taxonomy (NCBI): domain Eukaryota; kingdom Metazoa; phylum Chordata; class Actinopteri; order Clupeiformes; family Denticipitidae; genus Denticeps; species Denticeps clupeoides. The sequence continues at coordinate 36,791,365 of NC_041708.1, forward strand.
TATCATCAAAGATGAGCTTGTGGGGCCTTTTCGGGTTGAGGATGGAGTCAAGCTCAACTCCCAGTCCTACTGCCAGTTTCTGGAAGACACTTTCTTCAAGCAGTGGTACAGGAAGAAGTCTGCATCCTTCAAGAAAAACATGATTTTCATGCAGGACAATGCTCCATCACACGCGTTTTGTTTTTGAATGTCAGAAATGTATATTTGTGAATGTGGAGATGTTATATTTGTTTCACTGGTAAAAATAAATTATTGAAATGGGTCTATATTTGTTTTTTTGTTGCCTAATAATTATGCACAGTAATAGTCACCTGCACACACAGATATCCCCCTAAAATAGCTAAAAATAAAAACAAACTAAAAACTACTTAAAAAAAACATTCAGCTTTGATATTAATGAGTTTTTTGGGTTCATTGAGAACATGGTTGTTGTTCAATAATAAAATTATTGCTCAAAAATACAACTTGCCTAATAATTCTGCACTCCCTGTAAATGTTTCACTGTCTCTACTAGACATTGATGAATTGTCAATAATACCATCAGTCTGTGGTCCGAAATTCAACTGCACCAATTTTTTTTAGAATATATTTTTACTTAAATTGAGATTTAAAAAAAAAAAAAGCCAATGAGTTGTAACAATTTTACTCTTAATTTTTGATTTTCAATTTATTTTGGTTGATTAGATGTGAATGAATGTGCAGTAATACCATCAGTCTGTGGTCCAAACTCCCACTGCACCAACACTATTGGCAGCTACACCTGCTCATGTTTGAATGGATTCAGTGTGACATCGCCAGACTTTTCCATAAATGTCAATAACATGTGTCAAGGTAAGAAGTACATGCAAAGGAAGCCAATATAGAAGAACCATTTATATTACATGATAAAAATCCCTAAAAACTATATAAAACCTACATCTGTCTTTTCTAGACAGTGATGAATGTGCAGTAATAAAATTAGTCTGTGATCTGAACTCCAACTGCACCAAGTGTTTTAGAATATAATTTAAGTTAAATTTTTTTTTTTTCAAATAAAACCAATGAGTTGTGATAATTTTACTTTAAATTTTTGATTATCACATATTTTGTTGCATAGATGTAAATGAATGTGCAGTGATACCATCAGTCTGTGGTCCTAACTCCAACTGCACCAACACTATTGGCAGCTACACCTGCTCATGTTTGAATGGATTCAGTGTCACATCACCAGGCTTTTCCATAAATAATGTTAATAACATGTGTCAAGGTAAGAAATACATGTATAGTAACCTAATCTCAAATGCAAGTGTCACAGCACGAAACAGATGGTACAGGAGCAGGGTCATGCAGTTGGGGTGTCAAAAAGCCATTGGTAGACAACAACCAAGGCAGATTACACAAGGGAGAGAGCTGGCGGGGAATCCAGGGTCAGGCGCTCGGTTGGCAATGTCGAGGGCAAACAAGAGCAGGAACTGATAATCCAAAAGAGAAGTCAAGAACGTTGGGGTCTATGGGAAGCTTGGTCCATCCGAAAATACTTACAGCACTGGGAGTCGATGCGGAGTTGGTGGAGTGGAGTGGCGGCTGTTACAACAAGACACCTTTAAATGACATTTGGCATCGCACAAGTTCGGGGACGCACTCGCAGACATGCTTGGAGCGGGGGGCATTGGAAGAGCTGGGGAGGATGACCGGAGGCGCTTGACCTGAGGGAGGGAGGCACAATGTGAGTGGGAACGAGAGTGGGGCAGATGACTCTGGCTCCGCGAGGGGGTCTGCGAGGGGGTGAGGCTGGCAGGACCGGGGCAGAGGAGAACAGGAAGACGGCTGTCTTGAGGATGGTCCGGGATCGTGGGTCGGATGGGGGGGTGTCTTGGGTGGCACAGGCGGACGCTGTTGCGTGGCTATGTGCGGCAGGAAGGTGGGGCAGGAAGCAGAAGCGGAAGTGGAAGCCCGGAAGCGTGACAACATAATTCTTTTATAGATCCTTAGAAATTGATAAAATTTTGAACTACGGTGAAGTACACGTATGGTGAAGTATGGTAATTGAATCTCATTACATAAGTGCGCTTGCTAGATCTGTAATTTGTGATCTTAAAGCAATCCGACCAATAACTTGCATATCTTCATATGCACAAGAAGAGATGCATTCTGGAGTGAGGTCAATGTACTTACATATATTAGTGTTGCAATGTATTCAACTAATAATTTTCATTCTCTAGCTAATCCTACACAAGCTCCCACTACATCGATCACATCAACTACTCCAAGTTACATAAGTATCAATATGCAGCTGACAATTAGCGAAGACTTTGATATGGACTTGAATGATGTCGGCACTTCAAAGTATAAGACCTATGCGAATGACATAATTAAAGCTGTAAGTATCATCATGCATACGCAATACAAGTAATGGTCTCATGCTTTTTGAATCTTCTATCACACGGGTCGGCAACCTTTAACACTCAAAGCACCGAGAGCCGCAAATTCTTTGTAAAATGAAGATAACACTTTGTATGTTGTTTTTACTTTAATGATAGGCTAGTGTGTTGCTTGTGAAATATAGAAAATATAGCAAATATTTTGAAAATGTAGAAAACTACATCTGAGTTGAGGGGGGTTTACTAACCAGAATATTGTAGAAATCAATGATGTGACGAATGTTTAATCACCCAGACGAGTCTAAAACCTGGCCGCACATGTTTGCAGGAAACCGAGGAGTTCTGGTCAGCCTAACTTCACTTCTCAAATTAGAGTTAAGATATGGAAATCATTAAACACTAAATACTTCAAATGACTGTTTACTCAGCCCAATAGGCTTCAGATATAGAAACACTTCTCTAATTGAGTAGGTGTGGTTGTGGCGGACGTATACGTATATACAGCATTTATGACTCATATTTTAAGTGACAAAAATTAAACACATTGCATTTGCAATGTAACAAGATCACAATCTTCAATTTCAAATCACCAAAAAAAAAACCAAAATGATTATTTTCCAGAGCCACAGTGTAAGGATGAAAAAGCTGTGGGTTTGCCGACTCGTTTTAGCAGCATGCCTATTTACATTTTTTTTTACATTTACAGCATTTATCAGACGCTCTTATCCAGAGCGAATTACGATCAGTAGTTGCAGGGACAGTCCCCCCTGGAGACACTCAGGGTTAAGTGTCTTGCTCAGGGACACGATGGTAGCAAGTGGGATTTGAACCTGGGTCTTCTGGTTCTACTACCGGCTACTACTAGGCTACTACCGCCCTATATGTGAACAAGTGTTTAAACACTGACTAGAATATACTGTTGCTTTTGTAATATAACAGGTACCTCCTCTGGAAGTAAATTGGCCATACTGATTATATA